>NC_050180.1:26733937-26743937 GCF_008315115.2 Sander lucioperca
GCCCATGGTCTTACAGGGAGGTGTGTTCAGGTGCATTCTGGGCGTGCTAGTCTTACAGGGAGGTGTGTTCAGGTGCATTCTGGGCATGCTGGTCTTACAAGGTGTCCCCTGTCTCTTCTCAGACCAGTACAAAGTCCCCTGTCTCCTCTCTGACCAGTACAACGTGTCCTCTGTCTCCTCTCTGACCAGTACAATGTGTCCTCTGTCTCCTCTCTGACCAGTACAACGTGTCCCCTGTCTCCTCTCTGACCAGTACAATGTGTCCTCTGTCTCCTCTCTGACCAGTACAACGTGTCCCCTGTCTCCTCTCTGACCAGTACAATGTGTCCTCTGTCTCCTCTCTGACCAGTACAACGTGTCCCCTGTCTCCTCTCTGACCAGTACAATGTGTCCTCTGTCTCCTCTCTGACCAGTACAATGTGTCCTCTGTCTCCTCTCTGACCAGTACAACGTGTCCCCTGTCTCCTCTCTGACCAGTACAACGTGTCCCCTGTCTCCTCTCTGACCAGTACAATGTGTCCTCTGTCTCCTCTCTGACCAGTACAACGTGTCCCCTGTCTCCTCTCTGACCAGTACAACGTGTCCCCTGTCTCCTCTCTGACCAGTACAACGTGTCCCCTGTCTCCTCTCTGACCAGTACAATGTGTCCTCTGTCTCCTCTCTGACCAGTACAACTTGTCCCCTGTCTCCTCTCTGACCAGTACAACGTGTCCCCTGTCTCCTCTCTGACCAGTACAATGTGTCCTCTGTCTCCTCTCTGACCAGTACAACGTGTCCCCTGTCTCCTCTCTGACCAGTACAATGTGTCCTCTGTCTCCTCTCAGACCAGTACAACTTGTCCCCTGTCTCCTCTCTGACCAGTACAATGTGTCCTCTGTCTCCTCTCAGACCAGTACAAAGCGGCCGTGGCCCACAGAGATGTGACCAGCAGGAACGTTCTGGTCCGAGCCGATCTGTCCTGCGTCCTGGCCGACTTCGGCCTGTCCATGAGGCTGACGGGAAGCCTGCCCTGTCGCCCCGGAGACGACGAAACCGTGGCCATATCTGAGGTCAGCTCTGTCCCATTACGTAGATACATCCCATAAACTAAAAAATACTGGATGTAGCATCCGTGACGTCACCCAGTGGTTCCCACCGGAGTCTATTTGTAGTGGTGCTGAAAGGAAAGTTCTTAAAGCCTAACTCTCGCCAAAATGCAACCTAGGGTCTTTTTGTGAATGTTCCAGAGTCAAACTTTCGTTTAAAAGCATATTTAGGACGGAAACTTTTAAGATGTACCGTATTTTTGTTTTTCGGTCAAATGGCCTTTTGAATGGGAGAGCTAGGGGCACTTTTATGCTAGCCTCAAAATAGCTATTTTTAAACCACTAAGAAGGCTCGACACAACATGAGACTTTGCTCCAAGTATCACCAGGAGCTCTACACCTTAACTCCACCGGTGACCAAGATATACTATAACCAGGAGCTCTACACCTTAACGAAAGCATTGACAACATTGGTTGTGTTCAGAGAGTTTTAACCCTTGTGTTGTCTTTGGGTCAAATTTGACCCGTTTTTCTAAATGTCTAAATCAGAAATATGGGTTTCTTTTTAACGACCTCATTTGGATGATTCCATACATCACGCTTCACAAGTATAACAAAAGATAGCTGTAGTTTCTATAACTGTAGTTTCTATAACTGTAGTTTCTATAGCTGTAGTTTCTATAACTGTAGTTTCTATAACTGTAATTTCTATAGCTGTAGTTTATATAGCTGTAGTTTGTATAGCTGTAGTTTCTATAACTGTAGTTTCTGTAACTGTAGTTTCTATGACTATAGTTAATAGTTATAGTTATAACTATAACTGTAGAGGGGTTTAATGGGACAAACTAAAGGTACGTTACGTGTGTTTCTCGCTGACGTTATGCAGAGGTCCGCTGTAAGGAGCGCTAACGTTAGCTAATGTCAGGCTCTGTGTGAAAACCAAGGGCAGAAAGGAACAGACTTTCTTGCAGTTTGGGTTTTGGGAGTCCAGGTAAAGTGTGTCAGTACCCAGAGGTCCATCTCCGCTAGACTAGAGATTAAGGCTGGTTGATCTGCTTGATGAACATCTTAGTCACAATTATTTAGGTAAATATTGAAATTGTGATTATTCATATTATGGCTACCAAAATCGTCACATCTGGTTGCAAAACAAACCAAGATAGTGGCGCCCGTAATGGATGACATGTCCACTATGTTTACAGCCTATCTGGGATCTATCGTCATGACGATGTGACAGGTGTGGGATGAGACAGAAGTGTTTACCTGTGTGTGTGTGTGTGTGTGTGTGTGTGTGTATGTGTGTGTGTGTGTGTGTGTGTGTGTGTGTGTGTCTCTGTGTGTGTGTGTGTTTCTGTGTGTGTGTGTGTGTGTGTCTATGTGTGTGTGTGTGTGTGTGTGTGTGTGTGTGTGTGTGTGTGTGTGTGTGTGTGTGTGTGTCTCTGCGTGAGTGTGTGTGTGTGTGTGTGTGTGTGTGTGTGTGTGTGTGTGTGTGTGTGTTTCTTTGTGTGTGTGTGTGTGTGTCTGTGTGTGTGTGTGTGTGTGTGTGTGTGTGTGTGTGTATGTGTGTGTGTTGTGTGTGTGTGTGTGTGTGTGTGTGTGTGTCTCTGTGTGTGTGTGTGTGTGTGTGTGTGTGTGTGTGTGTGTGTGTGTGTCTCTGTCTGTGTGTGTGTGTGTGTGTGTGTGTGTGTGTGTGTGTGTCTCTGTCTGTGTGTGTGTGTGTCTGTGTGTGTCTCTGTCTGTCTGTGTGTGTGTGTGTGTCTGTGTGTGTGTGTGTGTGTGTGTGTGTGTGTGTGTCTGTCGCTGTGTGTGTGTGTGTGTGTGTGTGTGTGTGTGTGTGTGTGTGTGTGTGTGTGTGTAGGTGGGGACGGTGCGCTACATGGCCCCGGAGGTTCTGGGCGGAGCTCTGAACCTGCGGGACTGTGAGTCGGCGCTGAAGCAGGTGGATGTTTACGCTCTGGGGCTGCTCTACTGGGAGAGCTTCAGGAGATGCTCCTACCTGTTCCCAGGTGAGACGCTGACACACACACACACACACACACACACACACACACACACACACATGGTGGAAATACCTTTATTTAGCCTATGTGAAGAAGAAAAACACAGATGACAATTCTAAATATATTACAATTATAATGTAAAGTATGTTGTTACATGTCATTGGCCATTTTGAAGTTTTCTTAGTGGGTATACTGCGAATACCTGCGTATCACGTCGACTACACCACTGGTCAAACAAACAGGACTCCGTATGAAACCAAACTAATTTGCATTCTGCAACACGTACGTAACAAACCGTGGTCTTTTCCTAACTTTGTTGCCTAACCCTAACCAAACTGCTAACATTTCACACAATGAACTGCGTGTTTGAAACTGCGAGTGTTACGTTGAGATATGAAGACGTGTTGATCTGCTGTTAGGGCGCTAATTTAGGAAACACTGATGAGTGGTGACTTAGAGTATGACGTCCGTGATGTGTGTGTTCAGGCGAGGCGGTACCAGAGTACCAGCTGGCGTTCCAGGCAGAGCTCGGGAACCATCCCAGTTTCGAGGAGATGCAGATCCTCGTCGCCAGAGAGAAGTTCAGGCCCAGATTCCCCGAATCCTGGAAGGAGAACAGCCTGGTTAGTGTTCCTGTCCCCACATCTGTCCCCACATCTGTCCCTGCATCTGTCCCCACATCTGTCCCCACATCTGTCCCCACATCTGTCCCTGCATCTGTCCCCACATCTGTCCCTGCATCTGTCCCCACATCTGTCCCCACATCTGTCCCTGCATCTGTCCCCGCATCTGTCCCCACATCTGTCCCTGCATCTGTCCCTGCATCTGTCCCCACATCTGTCCCTGCATCTGTCCCCACATCTGTCCCTGCATCTGTCCCCACATCTGTCCCTGCATCTGTCCCCGCATCTGTCCCCACATCTGTCCCCACATCTGTCCCCACATCTGTCGTCACATCTGTCCTCACATCTGTCCCTGCATCTGTCCCCACATCTGTCCCCACATCTGTCTCCACATTTGTCCTCACATCTGTCCCCACATCTGTCCCCACATCTGTCCCCACATCTGTCCCCACATCTGTCCTCACATCTGTCCCCACATCTGTCTCTACATCTGTCCCCACATCTGTCTCTACATCTGTCTCTACATCTGTCCTCACATCTGTCCCCACATCTGTCCCCTACACCTGTCCTCACATCTGTCCCTCACATCTGTCCCTAACCCTAAAAATATCCTGGATTCCCTACAACGCTCTTCACAAGTAAATTAAAGTACACAACCACAGGTACACACACTGTAGTACACAACCACTGTAGTACACAACCACAGGTACACACACACACACACACACACTGTAGTACACAAACGCAGGTACACACACTGCGGTACACAACCACAGGTACACACACACACACACACACACACACACTGTAGTACACACACACTGTAGTACACAACCGCAGGTACACACACTGCGGTACACAACCACTGCATTACACAACCACAGGTACACACACTGCAGTACACAACCACAGGTACACACACTGTGGTACACAACCACAGGTACACACACTGCGGTACACAACCACTGCAGTACACAACCACAGGTACACACACTGCAGTACACAACCACAGGTACACACACTGTAGTACACAACCACAGGTACACACAACAGAGCGGACTGTACCTTTGCACACACTCACCGATATTGCTTAGTTTTGCTTGATTGTTTGATTTAATACACATCTGTCGCTGACTTTGTGTATTTCTGTGCCTGTTTTTTCTGTGTATTTGTGTGTGTATGTAGGCGTTGCGTTCTCTGAAGGAGACGATGGAGGACTGTTGGGATCAGGACGCTGAAGCTCGACTCACCGCTCAGTGTGCAGAGCAGAGACTGTTTGAACTCTCACTGCTGAGTACACACACTGCAGTACACAACCACAGGTACACACACACTGCAATACACAACCACAGGTACACACACACACTGCAGTACACAACCACAGGTACACACACACTGCAATACATAACCACAGGTACACACACACACACTGCAGTACACAACCACAGGTACACACACTGCAATACACAACCACAGGTACACACACACTGCAATACACAACCACAGGTACACACACACACACACACACTGCAGTACACAACTACAGGTACACACACACTGCAGTACATAACCACAGGTACACAAACACTGCAGTACATAACCACAGGTACCTCTCTCTCAATAAATCGTGGTTTCTCTGTCAGGAATCTGTCTCAGGGCCTCTGGCCTCCTCCGTCTGGCTCCGCCCCCTCCCTCATTAAGGATCTCCAGGTGGGCGTGGTCAAGAATCTCCAGGGAGACGGTCACCCAGCAGCGGTCGTCAAGATGACCACGAGTGGAGCAGAAGGTCCTGAGAGGAACAGAAACTCCATCAACCACGAGCGGCAGCAGGCCCAGGTACAGGTACAGGCACAGGCCCAGGTACAGGCACAGGCACAGGCACAGGCACAGGCACAGGTACAGGTACAGGCACAGGCCCAGGTACAGGCCCAGGTACAGGCCCAGGTACAGGTACAGGCACAGGCACAGGCACAGGCACAGGTACAGGCCCAGGCACAGGCACAGGCACAGGCACAGGTACAGGTACAGGCACAGGCACAGGTACAGGCCCAGGTACAGGTACAGGTACAGGCCCAGGTACAGGTACAGGCACAGGTACAGGCCCAGGTACAGGCACAGGTACAGGCACAGGCACAGGCACAGGTACAGGTACAGGCACAGGTACAGGCCCAGGCACAGGTACAGGTACAGGCACAGGTACAGGCCCAGGCACAGGTACAGGCACAGGCACAGGTACAGGCCCAGGCACAGGTACAGGCCCAGGTACAGGTACAGGCCCAGGCACAGGTACAGGCCCAGGTACAGGCACAGGTACAGGCCCAGGTACAGGTACAGGCCCAGGTACAGGTACAGGCCCAGGCACAGGTACAGGCCCAGGTACAGGCACAGGTACAGGCCCAGGCACAGGTACAGGCACAGGCACAGGTACAGGTACAGGTACAGGCACAGGTACAGGCCCAGGCACAGGTACAGGCACAGGCACAGGCCCAGGTACAGGTACAGGTACAGGTACAGGTACAGGCCCAGGTACAGGCCCAGGTACAGGTACAGGCACAGGCCCAGGTACAGGTACAGGTACAGGTACAGGCCCAGGTACAGGTACAGGCCCAGGTACAGGTACAGGTACAGGTACAGGCACAGGCACAGGCACAGGTACAGATACAGGTACAGGCCCAGGCACAGGTGCAGGCACAGGCACAGGCACAGATACAGGCACAGGCCCAGGTACATGTTCACCATACAAATCTTTGTGATGTTTATTCTTCTCTCTCTGTCTCTCTGTCTCTCTCTCTCTGTCTGTCTCTCTGTCTGTCTGTCTGTCAGGCTCGCTTGTCCACTTCAGACAACAACATGTTGTCCAGCTCCGCCATGACACCTGTCTCCACCCTCCTCACCATCTCAGAGTCCCAACACACAGGTGTGTCACACACACACACACACACACACACACACACACACATGAACACTGATGTGTCACATGACCAGTGCAGAGAGTTTAAGGTTGTGTCCCTGCTGTCCTCCAGGGGGCGCTCTGCCCAGTGTCTGCCAGCCGCTGACAGAAGAAGACCTGGAGACCCAAAAACTGGACCCCAAAGAGGTTTTTACTTTGAACGTGTTCTCATGTGTGCAGTTTGTTCCTCTTCAGACCACATGAGTCTCTGTGACCATGTGGACTCTCTGTCCTGCAGGTGGATAAGAACCTGAGGGGAAGTTCTGATGAAAACCTGATGGAGCGTTCACAGAAACAGTTCAGTTCATCCAACCTGCTGTACGGCCATGTACTGCAAACTGCTCAGGTACTATTCAGATACTACCAGCTGCTGTACAGCCACATACTGCAAACTGCTCAGGTACTATTCAGATACTACCAACCTGCTGTACGACCATGTACTGCAAACTGCTCAGGTACTATTCAGATAGTACCAACCTGCTGTACGACCACATACTGCAAACTGCTCAGGTACTATTCACATACTACCAACCTGCTGTACGACCACATACTGCAAACTGCTCAGGTACTATTCAGATACTACCAACCTGCTGTATGGCCATGTACTGCAAACTGCTCAGGTACTCTTCAGATACTACAAACTGCTAAGCTAGCTTCACAGGTTGACTGTTGGCTGTCCATCATGTCCATCTCAACAGCTAATCTGTTGGAGAATGAGACCGTGCTGAAGCCAGAACCACCAAAGTTTAAATCTACATAAATCTATCTTCCTGTTGTGTTCTCTAACCCAGATGCTGCAAAGTACACAGTTCTTGTTTTCCGTACGTTTTGAGCCCCCTCTTTATTTATGTTTCCTTTTTGTCGCCTTTTTGTCACCTTTTTGTCACCTTTTCATCACCTTTTTGTCACCATTTCGTCACCTTTTTGTCACCATTTCGTCACCTTTTTGTCACCATTTCGTCACCTTTTTGTCACCATTTCATCACCTTTTTGTCACCATTTCTTCACCTTTTTGTCACCATTTTGTCTGCTGTTGATTGTACATAGTAACTGAAGATGTGTTCTTGTGGTTCTGTAGTAACTGAAGATGTGTTCTTGTGGTTCTGTAGGTGAACTACTGTGTGTCGGTTCCTCAGGGGGAGCTGGGAGGTGTTGGGGGGGTTGAGACCACCCTCCCCCTCCCCAAACTGCAGAACCTGCCCCAGAGACCCACCAGCCTCCACCTCCTCCACAAAACCAACGAGACCGTCTCCGCCTCTTCCAGACTGAAGCTGGGAAAGCTCAAGTCCAACCACAGACAGGTACAGAACCACAGACAGGTACAGAACCACAGACAGGTACAGAACCATAGTCAGGTACAGAACCACAGTCAGGTACAGAACCACAGTCAGGTACAGAACCTGAATTTTCTCTTTCACATTGACTCTGTCACTCATTCTGATTGTCGTGTTGTTGTCCCCGGTAACGCAGTAAAACTGATCCAGGATCGTCTGTATTTCAGGTGGAAACTGGCGTTGCTAAGATGAACACGGTGGCAGTCGCCACGGCTGCAGAGCCTCGCCAGGTAACCGCGGTGACCATCAACACCAGCACGAGAGTAGGAGGCGGCGACCCTGCTGTGAGCCGAGTTCACTCGAAAATGGCGGTCGCCAGCAGCTATAGCGCGGGCGCCCCCGCCCTGGTGACCAACAGTCTGATCGGCCGCGGGCGGACCAATCCGGCGGGGCCGCAGCTGGAGGACGAAGACAAGATGGAGGCAGGAGAGGACCAGCGGATCAACCTGCTCAACGCCAGTCCGGACGAACACGAGCCGCTGCTGAGACGAGAGCAGCCGCCCGCTGAGAGCCATCTTCATCTTCTTCAGTCACGAGACGGAAACATGGTGTCGGGACGGGGATCAAACTCCAACAACAACAACAACCGGACAGCCTGGGCCTCCGGCGAGGAGAGAGTCCGTGGCTCAGGTTCAGACCCGTGTGTCCGCAGAGCGCCGGTGTCGACCCACGGGTCCTCCACAAGTCCAGAGACTCGTCTGGTCCAGACTCAAAAAGCTCCGGTGCTGGATCCAAAGGCCCTCGGACCCCCGGCTTCCTCATCTCCAAAAGCAAAGACCCCGGTTTTACATAAAGCCCCAAATCCTCCAGTCTTTGGTCCTAACCATCCAGTCTCTGGTCCTAACCCTTCAGTCTCTGGTCCTAACCCTCCAGTCTCTGGTCCTAACTCTCCAGTGTCTGGTCCTAACCATCCAGTCTCTGGTCCTAACCATTCAGTCTCTGGTCCTAACCCTCCAGTCTCTGGTCCTAACCATGCAGTCTCTGGTCCTAACCATCCAGTCTCTGGTCCTAGCCCTCCAGTCTCTGGTCCTAGCCCTCCAGTCTCTGGTCCTAACCAACCAGTCTCTGGTCCTAACCCTCCAGTCTCTGGTCCTAACCATCCAGTCTCTGGTCCTAACCCTCCAGTCTCTGGTCCTAACCATGCAGTCTCTGGTCCTAACCATCCAGTCTCTGGTCCTAGCCCTCCAGTCTCTGGTCCTAGCCCTCCAGTCTCTGGTCCTAACCATCCAGTCTCTGGTCCTAACCCTCCAGTCTCTGGTCCTAACCCTCCAGTCTCTGGTCCTAACCCACCAGTCTCTGGTCCTAACCCTCCGGTCTCTGGTCCTAATCATCCAGTCTCTGATCCAAATCCTCCAGTCTCTGATCCAGACCCTCCAGTTTTTGAATCTCAAAAACTACATCCTACAGCTCTTCCAGAACCTGCAGCAGTTCTGCGACGCCCAGCCTTCGATCCACAGACTCCGCAGAACAGACGCGGGCGTCCGTGTTCCCTCGACCTATCAGCATCCTGCACCTCTTCAGGTGAGGCAAGATTAAAGAGTAACCTGGACTCTCTGTCTCCATGTCTCTGTGTCTAAGTGTCTGATGTGAACAACAATCTCTGAAACTGGTCCAGTATTGAGCAAGAACCAGCTGTAATGTAACCCAACAGGACTAATGTTCAGCAGCAGTTAGAGTCACTAAAAGTTCTGTTGTTGCTGCTGACAGACTCAGATTATTATTCTAAGTGTCTGACAACATTATGGAAAGGATCCCTACAGAGATAGACCTTTTAGTTAAAGAGTAAGATCCTTTTAGTTTAACATCAAACAGCCCCGAAATCACCATCACCAAACCCACCAGACTCCATGTAAATAATCACTACTTTTAGCGTGTGTAGAGCCAGCATATTTCCACATGTAAATGGGTGAATTAAGGGTTTATTTCAACCAAACCAGAGTGGTGATTGTTGGAACAGTGGAAAGATGAACCAAGACGGCTTTTGGTAGTTTTATTTAGTTTCTGTCCACTTTGAATGAAGTGTGTTTTACGATGACAAAAGTAGTGATTATTTACATGGAGTCTGGTG
>NC_050180.1:26748937-26888937 GCF_008315115.2 Sander lucioperca
TGTACGAGTTAAAGATGAGTTTTGAACCCTTAGCTATGCAGTTCAGCTCCTGAAGCCTTTTACAGTCCCTCCAGAAAAACGTGATTATGCGATCACATAATTCAATGCATAATCAGCCAAAGTCTGCATATTTATGCGGGGGCCGCATTTTTTCAAATACGGCGCACTTTCACCGCATAAATTGCAGATTTCCGTGTAAAATATGCATTTTCGTTGCAAAAAAGTCACATATATCTTAGCAGAAAGTTGAAAAATGTTGTTTACTTCACACAAGAGCAGCCATTTTCCCCTGTTGCCATGGGAACGTTATGAAGTGATGTAATTACGCGACGTGAACATCATCGAAAAGCTGCAAACCCCGCGATGAAGCCACGATGAAACCGCAGTTTTTGCAAGTTCCCGCAATTTCATCGCATAAAATTCCATAAATATCCCGCATATTCCATCGCATTTTTTAAGAAAATGTGCCGCATAATCAAGGAGTTTTGCCCGCAACAATCACAAAAAAACTCCCCATTTTTCTGGAAGGACTGCTTTTACATGTTTCTGTTGGGGGGGGGGGTCGTTACCGCTGTGAGGTCTGCTGTAGAGCCCTGCGCGGGACTGTTTTCTTCATTCCGCTCCCGCCGAATTTCTGACCATTACCGCCCGCTCCCGCAACGTGTGTGTTACACTCCCGCCCGCTCCCGCAGAACTCTGAGAATTTATGCCCGCAATAATAGAGATGCATTGATTTTGTGTCTTCTCCCGTCCCGCATGAGAAAAGACGTCATTTTATAGGTTAATAGGGAGAAGATGCAGGGAAAGAAGGCAGGTGCTTGCTGCTGTGAGAGGGGGGGGGAGGAGCAGAGGATGAGGGAGAGAGGAGGATAGGCAGAGAGGAGGAGAGGGAGAGAGCAGAGGGAGAGAGGAGAGGGTGAGAGGAGAGGGAGAGAGGAGAGGGTGATAGGAGAGGGAGAGAGAGGAGAGGAGGAGAGGGAGAGAGGAGAGGGAGAGAGGAGAGGGTGAGAGGAGAGGGAGAGAGGAGAGGGTGAGAGGAGAGGGTGAGAGGAGAGGGAGAGAGGAGAGGAGAGAGAGGAGAGGGAGAGAGAGGAGAGGAGAGAGAGGAGAGGAGAGGAGGAGAGGGAGAGAGGAGAGGAGGAGAGGATGAGGGGAAGAGGAGGAGAGAGAGGATTTGACATGTTGAATCGACCAGTGGGCAGTCAGACTCCATGACCAATCTGATTGGTGGACTGCTAGCCCTTGACTAGCCAATCAGGGCTTCTTCCACAAGAAGAAGCCCGAGAGCTGACAACGGCAGTATCTTCTTATTACTAGCCATCATATTTTCTTCTGTTCATCGAGTAATGACAACGATCCTTCTTGACTACTATCACCACTCTCTGATGAAAACAATGACTGACGACAGCGTGCTCTGTGTTTACCAGGTCTAGAGAGATGTTCAGTCATTTTTTGGGCGACAATACATATTAGCGCCGCCTGCTGTTATGGAGACGTATTACGTCTCGCGCACGCGCAGAACGTACGCTCAAGTCAGCGTCTATTCGGTGTGTTCTTTTTGGACCTCAGAGAGCCGACTGATCAGTCCGACTGACTTTTCTGCCGACAGTCGGTGTGTCGGAGCCTTAAAGCTACCTTTAAACAAATACACGTTCCACCAAAACAAGTTCTTTCCTGAGACTATTTAGCAGAGGCACCGTGGCTCTGTCCGGAGCTTAGCACCACCTACGATGATTGTGATTGGTTTAAAGAAATGTCAATTAACCAGAGCACGTTTCTCTCCCATCCCTGAATGCTGTGTGGACTAGCCAGACCTTCCTCTGCAGCGCTGTGTGAATATTTAGTGTCATTGAATATGCATTCAGTAGTACTTGTAGTAGAACGTTTTTTTAAATGTCTGGTTTTTTTAAAGGAGTTTGGTGAGATAATGAAGCAGGACTGAATTAAAAGTCACTCCATTTTTCATATTTTTTCATATTTTATGTTTTGTTGTTTGTTTAGTGGCCACTTTTATAACAATCATAGTTAAATTAAATGTTTTTGTTCTTTGAATGGCTGATTTTATAAAGTTATATCCGTTTAGATTTGTATTTATGTGACACCTTCTAAATGTGCAACTACAACTTCACTAATTCGAATTTAAGAAGCATTATGCACTTTTTTTCTTGCACTTTGTTGATGTTTTTCCTGTTTATTGTCCTTTTAAATTCAGAGATGATATCCCTGTTCCTCACAAAACTGCACACTGTTGCCATGACAACAACTTAAATATTATATATATATTATATTATATTATATATATAATCACACCTGTGTTTTCCTTTGGAGATGCCTTCTGAAAATGTGCTTCTGTTTGGTTATTTTTTGTATTTTCTATACTGTTTGTACTGTTTTTAGATATGCTAACGTGTACATACGGAGGATAGTTGGTTTTACGTGTAAACTTGTGAAGGCTGACGGCTCTAAGAGACACGAGCAGACATCCCATAGTTTAATCCAGAGACGACAAACACACACACACACACACACACACACACACACACACACACACACACACACACACACACACACACACACACACACACACACACACACACATACACAGGTTTGTGGCACTATCTTTGTGGGGACCTGTCATTGACATAATGCATTCCCTAGCCCCTTACCCTAACCTTAACCATCACCACTAAATGCCTAACCTTAACCCTTACCCTCACCCTAACCATAACTATATTGTAATGTATAGTTATATATGTAATTCTAATCCTAATCCTAAAACCAAGTCTTAACCCTCAAACAGACCTTTAACCTTGTGGGGTCCAGCATTTTGGGCCCCAAAAGGCTGTGCAGACCCCACAAGTATACTGTATTCCCCGGTTTTTGGACCCCACGAATATAGTAAAACAAGCGCACACACACACACACACACAGACACACGCACACACACACATACACAGACATACAGACACACACACACACAGGGACAGTCATAGGGAGACACCTAACCCTCATGTTGTCCTCATGTCAAATTTGACCGTTTTCAAAGTTTTTTATATTAGAAAATATGGGATGTCGAAATAATAAAAAGTGCCGAAAATGTAAAAAAAAAATAATTATATATATATATATATATATATATATATATATATATATATATACGACAAAAACAAAAACAACGCAAAAACACCAGGAGAAAACGTCAAAAACTTCGGAAAAAACGCCCAAAACATTGAAAAAGTGACAAAACATCAGAAAAAAACGACAAAATGTCAGATAAAGCAATATCAATTTTGAAATAAGAGACCAAAACGTTGAAAAAAACCACAAAAACTTCACATTTCACACAGACAACACAAGGGTTAAAGATGGTCAGATGCAAGGTAGCGCATATTTAATTAGATATAGCCTAATTAGCATATTTAAACCTAACATTACAGAAAACTTGCAATACATTTTTTTCTCCTATTCATGTGAGTAATCAACTGGTAAAGTTTCATGGTGATATCTGTAAGTTAAAAATGTTGCCCTATTCACCAGTAGTGTCTCGCTTAGTAAAATGTCGCAAAAAAAACGGGCAGAAACCACAAAAAGGCAGGAAAAAATGGGACAAGAAGGGACAAAAATGTCATAAAAAAAGCGACAGAAAAAAATGATAAAGTCAAACAAAAAGTCAAGAAAATAAAATTTTTTAAAAACATCAAAAAAGGGACAAAAATGTCAGAAAAAACATCATAAAACAACATAAAATGGCGGAAAAAGTGACATAATGTGACGATTTTTCAGCCCCGGAAGCTTGGTCCCTTTAAAGTCATTTACTGTATCTTACATAGTTCTCATAATGCTCGATGAATAGCATCTACATGTCATCTGTGTTCCTACATTTAGGATTAACTAAACGTGTAGCCTCCTGCATGAAATATCACACAACTAAAAGGTCAATGTAAGGGTTACTACGCTTTCTTTTATCAATTATGTTTCTGTGTCTGAGTGACTGATGGGAACGACAATCTCTGACGTTGGTCCAGTATTAAGAGAGAGAAACAAGCTACATTGTAAATTAACAGGACAAAATTGCGTTCGCCAAACCCACCAGACTCCATGTAAATAATCAGTACTTTTATTATCATAAACACACTTAATTCAAAGTTGACAGAAACTAAATAAAACTATCAAAAGCCATCTTGGTTCATCTTTCCACTGTTCCAACAATCTCCACTCTGGTTTGGTTGAAATAAATCCTTAATTCACCCATTTACATGTGGAAATATGCTGGCTCTTTACACACTAAAAGTCCTGATTATTTACATGGAGTCTGGTGGAAATATGCTGGCTCTATACACGCTAAAAGTACTGGTTATTTACATGGAGTCTGGTGGGTTTGGTGATGGTGATTTCGGGGCTGTTTGATGTTAAACTAAAAGGATCTTATTCTTTAACTAAAAGCTCTATCTCTGTAGGGATCCTTTCCATCAGACACTTAGACACAGAAACATGGAGACATAGAGTCCAAACGGTTAAAATTTAAGTTATTTTCTAAAGTTTCTCCAGCTGTTTCTTATATATCTGAGTTTCTGTATAATAGTTCAGACAGTACAGATGCAGCAGTCTCTGCCACGGCTAACACTGTATATAGATTATAAAACATAATATGTAACTGCTGTATGGATTTCCCTGTCTGTTGTTGAATATGCATCATGTGTTTCTTTAGTTTCTCCATTTGTATTTATGTACAATAGTTTCTAAATACTTACATTACAGGGTTCAACACAAAACAGACACACACACACACACAAACAGAAGCACAGACACACACACACTCACACACACACACACACACACACACACAGACAACTAAACCTGTTGAACCCTGCATTAGAATATTATTACACATTGTGTATACTTTCATACGGGACCAATTAGCATCTCTGTCATACTGTTTGTGTTGTTTGCTGCAAAACAAAGTATTTCTGTACATTCACACACAGCATGTTGTACAGTCCTTCAGATTACTGTATGAGTCAACCTACAGTAAGAGTTTCATCTCAATATGTCATAACCATCAAACAAATA
Source organism: Sander lucioperca (assembly GCF_008315115.2). Lineage (NCBI taxonomy): Eukaryota > Metazoa > Chordata > Actinopteri > Perciformes > Percidae > Sander > Sander lucioperca. The sequence goes on from NC_050180.1 coordinate 26,754,008, forward strand.
TCACAAGATTAAGTTTATCATTGAATAAAGGGCAGAGGATCCATCGTGTCAAAGTGTTTTTATTTATTATGAATAACTCATGTTTTTCTTTGAAAAGTTGAACACGGAGGACATTTGACTTCATGAAGTTTCTCTAACTGGTGTGTGTGTGTGTGTGTGTGTGTGTGTGTGGGCTTGTTTCACTATATTCGTGGGGTCCAAAAACCGGGAGTCCAGTATACTTGTGGGGTCTGCACACCCTTGTGGGGCCAAAATGCTGGACCCTACAAGGTTAAAGGTCTGTTTGAGGGTTAAGACTTGGTTTTAGGATTAGGGTTAGAATTAGGTTATGGTTAGGGTGAGGGTAAGGGTTAAGGTTAGGCATTTAGTGGTGATGGTTAAGGTTAGGGTAAGGGGCTAGGGAATGCATTATGTCAATGACAGGTCCCCACAAAGATAGTGCCATGCACTATATGTGTGTGTGTGTGTGTGTGTGTGTGTGTGTGTGTGTGTGTGTGTGTGTGTGTGTGTGAGCCTGTTCTTTGTTCTAAAATGTTCCAACTTTTCATTCACAAAATATTTTCTTGAAATATTGGTTGTTTATTGATTGTTTATAATATATAAATAAATACAAATTGAAATAATTCATTAAAATAATAGATTAGTGTTATATATATTTGCATAACATTAAAAGGATTACAATAAAGGAATATAGTATTACAAAGTACAAACATAAAATGTAATTTAATATGTTTTGTGGTGCTCTGCCTGTAGTTCCTGCTGATGTCCACCAGAGGGCGCCATGATGTCACTGAACTACATTCACAAACGGCGTCTCTGAGCTGGTGAGAATATGGATGAAACACTATCACACCTATTTGCTGAATGTGAGAAAACTAAAACATTTCTCAGTGACTTAAATAGTCACCTTTTTGATCCACCCTAACCCAGATAAAGTTTTCTTTTTTCAACTGTCCTACATACTTACACATTAGTATTACATACAGTATATTAATTACAAGAAGTTATTTAGGCTGATCAATGGATCATAATGTCAGCAACCCGTTCTCACTCCGAACTCGTAAAATAAGGACGTCTGGACAGTGGCTGTCAGCGTCTGATGCGACGAAAAAGGCATCTTTCAGCGTGTTTGTGTAACGCACTGGAGAGAGCAGCAGTTAGATAGGATTTAGAGAGTAGTATGTAGGGAGGGTGATTGGGAGGGTGGATGGGTCAAACACAGGACTTTCACCCAGGAGAGCAGGGTTCACATCCCGCTTGTCACGCTTGCTATAGTCGCTTTTTTCTTTCCTCCTGCGTGTCACAGAACCGTACGCCCACCCACAACCCTTTCCTAAACATAACTGCGTCAAAAGGGACGGCAATAGTCCCGACCAAGCGCGTTTACTTAAAGCGCTAAAGAGACGGCAATAGTCCCGACCAAGTGCGTTTACTTAAAGCGCTAAAGGGATGGCAATGGTCCCGACCAAACACGTTTACTTATAGCGCTAAAGGGACGGCAATAGTCCCGACCAAGCGTGTTTACTTATAGCGCTAAAGGGACGGCAATAGTCCCGACCAAGCGCGTTTACTTAAAGCGCTAAAGGGACAGCAATGGTCCCGACCAAACACGTTTACTTATAGCGCTATAGGAGACTTTTAGCATCAATAAGAACGACAAAGGCACCTGACCAAGCATCCATATTTTACGAGCTGGGTGTGAGAACGTGTTGTAAGGTCAGTTAGAAAGAGTGAGTAAATGATTAACAAAATATTTAAATTTTCATTGATGCATGCATTTATACACATAATGAATTAGACATGTACTTATGGTTAGTGAGTGTGGTAATATATGTTTTAAATGTAGGACTGTTGAAAAAAGAATAATTTATCTGGCAATGGTGTTTTAACTTTGTGCTCTAAGACCACTTGGATTGTACTGAATGACTGGAGTCCCCTGTTGACTAGTATGCAGAGACACACACTCCTGTCATTAGGTCAGTCAAAGACATGATCACTGTCAGGAGTAATATGACAAGTTTGATAGATAAGATTTAGTTAACGTTTTATAATGATTTTCTCGTTTGTAAATGTTTCCTGCTCTGTCTCTGCAGAGGAAGATCAATACTTTACCAGAGAGTCGTGATTTGAGACGATCCTCCATTGTGAGCAAGAATTAAGAACTGCACATATAAATGGTGTCTGCAATAGCTGCAATATTAGTCACATAACGTTTATTTTTATTGGTGAACAGACTAGATGAAATGACATTTGTCTAATGCTTCAGCATTGCAACACTGGAACTGAGAGTTTGCATGAAGTGGAAGGCACACTACACATGTTGCATTATTTTCTCAGTAACTAAAGAAAAAGTAAAAATGGACTTAAAATGTATGCTACTCTTTAAAGTTTAACTTTAAAAGTATATTAAATATAAATGAACCTGATCAAATCAATGTTGTTGCTAATACTTCAGTCCTTGATATAAGTGCATGCAGTCAAGTTATTTCTGATTTGCAGGTAAAACATTATTTATTCTCTATTTAAGTGGCCTGATTATTTCTTAATATTTGTATAACAGAGAAATGTTTGACTTATCAATCTTTGAAATAAACAAAGTACTTGCTTGACAAACAATCAATGAAAGAATGGGTACAGACAGTTAAATATAATGTTTCTACTTCACTTCTTATTTCCTGAGAAAGTGTTAAGGACTCTTGCGTTGAAGATCAGAAAGCTGTGTGCAGCAGTTAGTGTCGGTCGTTCTATTTACTGACAGGACTGATGTGGAGACAACAAGACTCAGCTCTTTTATTCTCTTACTAAATCAACAAATATGGAACTGCGTCACTATGAGCTGGCACTCCAACAGGAACTAGTGTCACTTCAACTCTCAGTTCTTTTAAATCAAAGCTAAAGACCTATCTTTTTGATGTTATTTGATTTGTTATACTGAAGTTGCATTGATGACACTGTATGACATTCTAAAACTGTTCTTTAATGTTTAATTTCTTATACTGTACTGTAACTTTTATTTGCGTATTTTATCTCTCAGTTCTTTAATTTCTTATACTGCACTGTCAATTTTATTCTTGTCTTTTATCTAGTGGTATTTTTGATCAGATATCGGACATATTTCTGAGAATTTCTCCAACGCAGGTGTTACATAGATTAAAAACAGGATTTAAAGGAGGAAGAGAAAAAAAACAATTTCCTCCGGCTATGAGAGTTATGCGAAAGCCTCGAAAGTACAGATAGTGGAAATATTTCTGAAATATTACCTCTCAAAAAACAAGGGTGTGACAATAGATTATCCATACAAGGACTACATCTTTGACCTGGTCAGATTTAGTCTGTGAACTAGGTCAATAAGAAAGACAACGTCTGTGAACTTGTCAGATATTTCTGTGAACTTATCAAGAGACAGACTGTGAACTGTCCCGGATTTAGCAAGGTTTACCGAGATTAAACTAAGCTTTGTAGCGACGGCTACATCGTAGTGAAAAGTAGGACTACTGCAATCTTGTAATGGGTAACGAAAACACCAAGTAACCGGAGCCAAAAGGACCTGTGTTCGGAGAAATGTTTTGTTTTTTTTTTGTTTTTTTTAAATCATTTTTACCTGCTCTTTAATGTTTTATGTAAAGCACTTTGAATTGTCCTGTTGCTGAAATGTGCTATACTAATAAAGCTGCCTTGCCTTTATGATGCAACTTTGTGTTCAAATTCAATAACATGTTATTAGTAGTGTCCAATCCTAATCAGAACAGTACAAATAAAGTAGACGTAGACCAAACTCTCAGCAATCATTTGGTGCGACAGTGGCGAGAAAAACCTTCTGATGTCTAAATTCCTGCATTCAGATATATTCTTCTACTTATTCTTAATGCTGATGGGCCCCTTGGGAGGCGTCCACCATGCATCTCCACATCACTCTCCTCTGAAAAAAACATAAATGACTGCATTTGGGCTCCTACAAACGTCCTTATTTATTTGAAGGAGAACACAAAACTCAGGAGGCAGGTAACACTTAAAAATAAAATAAATAAAAAACATAGAATATAATGCAGTAAGAAGGCTTTTACATCAGGGACCTGAGCCCAGAACTGCTCTCTTTTAATTAAAGAAATTCTTAGTCGACTAACACTCAAACGATTTGATGGACTAATGGATAGTTGATTTAATGGACAGGTCTGTAAAACAGAGTTTCTCCTCAAAGACTCATGCAAAAGCTCGACTTTAAATAAAAAAAGGACAGAAAGGTGAGATTGATTGTCATAATGGAGTCTTGTCTCCATTAGAGGACAGAAAGATGGCATTAGTCCTGGAGCAGGGACATGCACATTTGGAGGAGCTATTGCTCTAAACTGGAAAAAGGCAAAGACTTCAAACTGTCTCCAAAAGAAACCTTATAATTTTGAATAAGTTCTATTATGTACCTTAAATCAAGAATACTATTGTATGGTCCGCGGCATGTATCTTTCTCCTTATAACCCTTTTACTGACATGGCCCTATTATAGGAACACTCACCACCCTCATTATGTGGCCGTCTGATTTGATGAGTGATGCTCTGCATGCTCTTCCTCACTCTCTGGTCTGGAGTCTTGTTGTAGGACCTCATCTTAAATATAATTATTAGAATCAGAATAAAGTAGCTTGCAGTATACTTTACTTTTCACTGCTAAAAAACGCATTAAGACCACAGAACACTAGTGCAGCCAGTCATCATAGACTGTGGCTTCACTCAATGATTCTGGTTAAGATAACTATTGTTATGATTTGGCACCATAAATTATATATATATAGTATAAAGAACAATTAAAACATGACTATAGCTATTAAAAAAATATTTTACTTAATCCCCAGTTTCTCAAATGCTCTGTGAACTGGAGCTATTGGGGTTATCCACATACATAAAATAATAATTAATTCACAATGCTATGCACAGCACAGATACAATATACCATGCATTTATTCTTGAATGAAACATCTGTTTTTAATGAGTTATTAGCATGCTTCAACTTAAAGAAAATGCTTTTGATAAAACATTAAACATTAAATGAATAATGTAGGATGGTTGCTTGACATTATCAAACCTTTTGATTTTATCCAGCTCTGCAAAGTTGCATTCTTTTAGCTCTTAAACTCTTTCTCTCTCTTCCACAAGCATACGAAACAACTAGGCTATGCATTTATTTAAAAAATGCAAAGTGTATTACATAAACCAATTGGGACGTTAATTTATCATCTAATCAGAAAATAAGCTACGGTGACTTCTATCAGCTTTCACTAACGTTACATCTGCTTGTTAAGAATTCACGTAACATTATTCAAGAGACCCACCTGCGCAACAGGGAGGTTACATGACTAAAAAGGGGCTGGGTTGGCCACATTTTTCACTCAAGGTTTAATAATAGGGCCAGGGGCACTGCCATCATGATTCGCAAAAATGTTATGTTCGAACAAGGAAAAATGGTGTCGGACCCTGACGGCCGCTTTGTTGTAGTTGCCGGCAAATTGCAAACCACACCCGTCATTTTGGCCAGCGTCTACGGCCCCAACTGGGATGACTGCTCATTTGTATCAAAAATGTTCACATCGCTCCCAAACATCGAAAAATCATCATATCATTGTGGGTGGAGATTTTTAGCTGGTCCAGGATCCTGTACTGGACAGATCGTTGAACAAACCGTACTCTTCAACCAAATCCGCCAAAACGCTGCATTCTTTTGCCAAATGACTTGGGCTCACTGATCCATGGAGGCAAACGTCTCTCATGGCCAAATCATCCATCAATCTTTTTTTTCTCATGTGCACCACACCTACAATCATATAGACTTCTTCCATCTAGATGATAGACTGCTCTCTGAGATTAAATCCAGTGACTACCACAGTATAGAAATATCAGATCGCGCAGCAACCTCCCTTGATCTCCACTTTCGTGCTCACTCTAACCCAGGGGCGTCAAACTCAGTTTCCCAGAGGGCCAGACTGGAAAATGAGAATCACATCAATGGCCAGACATGTAGAGATTATTGACATGTGTTTATTTAAAAGAAAAAGTCAAATATTTTGACTGTATTATTGTATGTCTCATATACTGTAGTCTTCTCACTTACATTTTGGGCCTCATAAAGCCCCAAAAAAGTTACTCAACCAGCGACAAATATGTTGACAAAAGCGCCAAAAAAGTTGGAAAAAGGCTGAAAAAAAGCATCAAAATTGTCTGAAAAAGTGACAAAAACATCAGAAAGTGACAAAAACATCGTAAAAAGCATCAAAAATTTCTGAAAAAGTGGCAAAACATTGAGTAAAGCATCCTAAACGTTAAAACGAAGTGCCTAAAGCATTGAAAAAAGCACATAAACCGCCGTAAAAGACGTCAAAAATGTCAAAAAAAAGCATCAAAAATGTAAATAAAAATAAAATAAAAGCAACAAAAACTAGGTGAACCTAAATTGAAATGCGGGCCAGATCAAAACCTGCGAGGGGCCGGATTTGGCCCTCGGGCCTTGAGTTTGACACGTGTGCTTTAACCCCTTCAAGCAGTGGAGGTTTAATTCCTCTATACTAGCGGAGCATTACTATAAGCGATTCCTACACTCCCAAAGCACTCTATTCTTTGAATTGAACGATTTGCCGGATACAAACAGAGGCGTACTATGGGAGGCTTCTAAAGCCCATATCAGATGATAGCTTATCTCCTTTGTCTCTAATTTAAAGAGTCGAAATGTCTCGAACGGCGGACATACTATGGAAGATTAAGGACAACGATGAAAGACACGCGGCAGACCGAGACCCTACCATTGACAGAGAACGTCTCAGATTCCAGACAGACTTTGATCTCTTTTCTACAAACAAATCCAATCTTCGTCTGCTGAAATCTAAACATCATATTCCTGTATTAGCTTCTCTGCATTGGCTTCCTGTAAAATCCAGGATTGAATTTAAAATCCTTCTCCTGACCTACAAAGCTCTAAATGGTCAAGCACCATCATACATAGAAGAGCTCTTTGTACCTTATTGTCCCACTAGAGCACTGCGCTACCAGAATGCAGAGTTACTTGTGGTTCCTAGAGTCTCTAAAAGTAGATGCCCTCTATTATCTTGTTAGAGTAGACAGGGTTCATGCCAGGCCGACAGGCCTCAGCGGACCCGCCTTTCAGAGCCTCAGCTGACGTCCAGCCGTCCAGAGTCTCCAATGACCGCTCTCCCAGAGTCTACGTCAACCAACCACCCAGAGTGTTCGTTTACTGGCGTCCCAGTGACTTTGCCAGTCTCTGGCGTCCCAGTAACTTTGCCGGTCTCCGGCGTCCCAGTGACTTTGTCGTTCCCCGGTGTTGGGACTACCCAGGAGTGAGTTAAACATTATATTTTTCAAGCAAAGGGTTTTCAGCCAACATGTGACTCAGAGACCATGTGGTCTTTCTAAACAAAGGATCTTGGCCTACGGTAGAGTCCACATCCCTTGCTCCAAACTCCTAAATGAAGAAAAGGAGAATAGAAAGACGCAAAATGGCGTCAGGGAGGGGCCTGCAGATAAGGTTCGACACCTTCAGCTTCACTTTGATTCTCCCATTGGTTCAGAGGTACCATAAAACAGCAGAGAGCCAGGTCTGGTGGCCTGAGCTATAAAACTTTACGTCAACTCCCACTCTTTGTCTTTGCCCTGTGACTTTGGTCACTACAGCATGACACACAGAAACAAATGCTTTCCACCTCAACTCCAGTTGAAGACAGGTCAGCATGACAACCGCTTGTGCTAAAAACTTGTACTTTCAGGCGAAAGTGGATTTATCTCTCGGTGTTCTGAAAGAACACTACTGGATCCTGTAACATACATCGTGTTTCAAAACTGCAGAAGAGAACACCATTTCTCTACAAGGAAATCGGACTACACAACGCCGCTCTTTCGTTCTCAACGTCGACTAAACTGTTCCCTTCCTGCTGTTTTGGAGGGAAAGTTCCTCCGTGCCGCTGACGAGCACACGGATCCGTCTGTTTTATTTCTGTGGAAATCCATGGACAGGAACAAACGGACTGAACACACAGTAAGAAGGCTTACGGTCTGGGCAGAGATAAATAGTGTGTTTTATTAATGAGTAATTGGCTATTGCTGCTATTTTGTGTTACCATTAATGTGATCTGATTAATACAATGCTATTGCTGCACGTTTTGATTTATTAATCTATGATTGTGACCGCTGAGTCAAATCTATTCTGTGAATGTACTCTGATCACGGTGCATTGTTGATATGTTGTGTTGATTAATGTAGCTAGGGTAACTGAAAATGCTACATTGCTAACTCCCCTTTCACTGAGTTTTAGTTATTGTACTGAGTGAGAAAATCAGGTTTTTCTAAGTGTATATCTCTTTCTTTCCTCTTTCTCTAATCTCCCTCTCACACACGTAGGCTATATATGAACATATAGCTACACATACGCGCTAAGGTGAACAGCTGGCCAAACAACGAGTCACATAAACTGCAGAGCGCACACCGCTTCACAGTTCTGCGCTCCTGTGTGTCCCGCATCAGCCACACGTGTGCAGACGTTAGCTTAGCAGCTAGCCTATTGTTGGTAGCACATAGCTTAGCCTGAATGAGCTAACGGCTAATCTTGGGCCTAGCCTATCAATACCGCCCTCTTGGGGTGAAACAGTTTTGTGCAGCTCACTCACTCACTCACACACACACACACACACATACACACACACACACACACACACACACACACACACACACACACACACACACACACACACACACACAGTGTCTCACAGAGACATGCTGGTTTGGTTTGTTTGATTGTACTTAAAAGAAACGTATATTGGTTTTAATTGATCAAAGGATTATTGATTGGCCATTGATAATTTTGAAGTTAATAAATTCTACTATACTTTAATTAGCAGTTGTTTGTGATTGTTTTGTGTACTTGTTGTATTAATTGCTGGTTGAACACAGGTCAGTGCTCGGATTTCACCCTTCCACTGACAATGAGACTATTTCACAGTTCAATATTGGCTCCTGAAGTTTCAGGGTGGTGCCCCGTTTTGATTGTTTGTTGATTTGATAAAGTTATTAATAACCATATTCATAACTTTATTAATATTGATAAACATCTTTGATAATAGGCCAATAATCTGATCTGTACACCGATGAGTACCCAACACCGGCGCCTTAGAGACTGGGCCATTGTCCGGAATTTAAGAGACTATGTTGGTGTCCGGCTTCCCAGTATCTCCTGTCCCCCTGACTTGTCGGCAGACCGGCCGACTCCAGATCCTGTTGTCTTGTTGGCGGACCCTGGTCCAGTTGACCCTTGGCCTGGCTCCTGTAAAACTGACCTGTCACCTGTAGTCAGCCCAGCTGACTTGTCGCCTGCCCGGCCCTCAGAGGGGTTTAGCCTTCGCCGGCCTGCCAGGTCTCCCAAGGGATTCAGCCTTCGCAGTCCCGCTCAGTCTCCAGAGAGCCTCCGCTTGAGCCATCCTGTCCGGCCGCTACTGGTACTGAAGCATGTGACACGACCATATGTTGAATGATATTAATTGTGTTGCTTCGCCTATTTTCATGTGCACAATGTCTTCATTTGCCATTTCTGGCCACAGCCATTTAGTAAAGTTTGATTCTATTCTGATAAACACAGTACACAAATTGTCGCTGGCCTTATTGTAAAGTGCTACCAGAAGTGTTGCCAGAAAAAGTTTTGCCGAAGCCCTGCTCTCGCGCGTCCTATCGAACCGGAAGCCCCTTGTGCTTTACTTTTTAGGTGTATATTTATACTATTGGTACATTTTATCTCCACTGAGGATACAAATAATTTAGCAGAGGCAGGGATGTGTAGACCATAAAGAGGAAAATCCCATGCATCCCACGGCAAATCACCACCTGACTATATGGCTGCGGATAAAAACTTGTTCCACTGCTAGAAATATAAAATACATTTCATACAAAATCTGAAGGGTTCAAACATAACTGTGCAATGCAAAGAATTCTGAGGTGGCTGCAGATTTAGTGCGCAAAATTTCAGAATGTTATCTTAAAAAGGGAAAACTAATTAATTTCAATTCACAACGGGAGTTGTCTCAGGACACTTTACAGATAGAGTAGGTCAAGACCACACTATAATTTACAAAGACCAATCAATTTCAATTTCCCACAGCAAGCATTTGGTGCGACAGTGGCGAGGATTGTGTCCTTATATACGCTACTGCAGTCAATGCAAAACAGCATCTTTAAACATCAGTTTGTCACTAATTGATCTTTGTGAGAGAAAAAAAACATTACGGGCATCTCTATGTTGTCTAAACACAGTACACAAATTCTCTCAATTTTCTAGTGAGAGATGAATTTTTGACAGTAGTTTAAATTCTTGCATTAAAAAGGTAACTTCAGTAAAAGTGGGAGTATCATCATGAAATCTATTTAAAAGTATTAAAAGTAAAGAAGAATCCTCCCATTTTAATGTGTAAAGTAAGCAGTAACTAAAGCTTTCAGATGAATGTAGTGGAGTGAAAAGTACAATATTTCTCTCTGAAATGTGGCGGAGTAGAAGTAGAAAGAGGCATGAAGAGAAAAGACTCAAGTAAAGTACAAGTACCTCAACATCTGGACTGAAGCACAGTACTGGAATACATGTACTTCAGGGGTGGCGAACCTGTGGCTCTTGAGCCGTATGCGGCTCTTTGCCTGCTCCTGTGAGGCTCTTCCTGTGTGGCTGGGGGCTGTGTCATTGGTTGATTGTTGTTTTTAACTTTTCTGAAACATACAGTATTTCAGAAAAGTAAAAAAAAAAAACACATTTGAATGCATCTGCCAATACATTTGCCAATTATTTTAAAATGGAAAATAATGCAGCAGAGTTTTGAGGACAGATTCTGCAACCTGAGGAAAAACAGCGGCCACAGATCACCTTCCTCGTTAACCCTTTCACTGCTGAATCCGACTGTTTGAAAGACCTTCTAGTGACAAATGAGTGAGAGAGTTCTTCGAGTGGCCACAACCGAGTTCAAGCAAGACCTGAAAAGGATTGTGGATAACAAAGACTGTCAGGTTTCCCACTGAGTCAATCTAAGTGAGAAAAAAAACTATGAAAACTGCTATGTATTATGACTGTCATTAGATCTGGAAGACACTGTTGCTGTTGTAGTGTGGACGTGCATGTGTTGTGTGGCTTTTTGCTATGGTGCGTTTTTTTTTGTGGCTCTTTATACCTAACTGGTTGGCCACCCCTGATGTACTTAGTTACATTCCCCCACTGTTCTAGACAGTTCTAATAACTTACTAGCGTTTCATTAATTTTTGACAGTATTATTTTATATACATATATATATATTACAATCCTGCATTTGCTGTGCAATTCCATTGACTCATGTTGACTTAATAAAATCAATAACAGACCTTACTAGACAAAGTGAAATTAGTGTCAGTATTTCATCATCAACATCTTGAAGCAGTCCTGCACATTGTCTATTTGATGTCATGAAGCCAGTTGTCTCATCACCTGACCAATACCTCACTGAGATCAGCTCTTGTCTTTAGACCCAAAGGTTGGGAGTTCAAGCCCCCAGGGTCAATATTAATGATTTTTCCCTTTTAGAAAACAACAACAGAACCAGACACTGTTTTTGTGACGATATGTCTTTTATTTTTGAATGCTTAGTTGATTATATAGTAAAGGAAATCAGATGAATAAAGAACACAACACATCAGTTTTAAGAATAAGAAGTAACCAGTTCATTAAACCAGTGGACTATATGAATTATTAATAGTTATTATGAAGTGTTATTACAGTTGCATTCTCCTCTTGTATCACAGAAAGGTCCGACAAAATATACACTTTTATTTTCTATCTGAACATCTTGGATAAAAAGATCATCACCACTCATGTCTGGTAGGTTTACCTTTGGACGGAGTCAGGCTAGCTGTTTCCAGTCTTTATGCTAAGCTAGGCTAGCTGTTTCCCCCTGTTTCCAGTATTTATGCTAAGCTAAGCTAGCTGTTTCCCCCTGTTTTGAAGTCTTTCTGTTAAGCTAAGCTAGCTCTTTATGCTAAGCTAACATCTACTCGAGGGAACTTCATATTTAGCGTACACACATGAGAGTTGTATCGATCTGAACAATAACTCTCAGAGAGAAATCTAATTATTGTGTTAATATTTTATCAGATGAGTGGGCGCTGTTTATAACAGATAATATTCAGTAAACTAAAATGGAAAAGATGTGAGAGTATTCAAATGTTTTCTGTATTTCATTTTGTGTTATTTACTGTAGATTAAAAGTCCTATTACTGATTTGTTTTTGTCCAGCTCAGTGAGCCAGTTTCTGTCTAATTTTAAACCCAAATGTGAACTGTTCCCTAACTCTTCAGATAATAAACAAGTGAAAGTGAGTCATCTGTCAGCAGAGAGCTGTTTCTGTCTGCTGAACAAACTGAAAGAGAATCAATGATAGAGATTATAGATGAGCTGTAGAGGCATCATGATGGTGGGTTAGAGTTACACACACAGGTTCTTGGAGCACACGAAAGAAGCCTGGTTGGTACAAGGCCTGTCGTTCCAGTTTGCTGCTGAGAGAGTTTACAACCGATTATTACATTTAACTGTTCTATTTAAAAGTGCAACATACAGCAAGATGTTTTAAATGTTTCGTTTTTACCTCCGCCCCAGTTCATCTCAAGACAGTTCTCCACTCCGCCGTTGTTAGGCTCCCCCACACCCCAGCTTTTGTAGTTGAATTTGGATCCATCAGACCACAACCACGTACCCTCCTGGAGGAGAAAGATTGGTTTAAAGTCAAAGTGAAATCAAGAGTTTTTGTTGTTGTACTACTCATTCAGGCCAGAAGACTTCTTATTTTCTACAACAACTCATGAGACCCAACGCATTCTCATGAACGGGTTTGTAAGAGATCGTATGCACAATTGCGTAATTTTGTATGAAATCCTACAAAATTAGGCGACCGCCTGCCGGTCACATGACATGTAAAGTGCATCATGCAGCGACGACAGTTACGTTTAAACACCAAAACGACTAGTTAAGATTGGAAGAAAATGTGGTTGGATTAAAACACTCCAGGGACATGAACACTTGTTTCCTGGGTGAAAGTCTTTTGTTTTCTTCTTAACTTCTTCAGGACATGAACTCTGCTCTCCGGCTTGAAAGTCCTGTAGTCAATATGCTGCTGACAGTAATGAATACGTGGAATACATACATATTACAGTGATTTACTTTTTACAGCTATATGTACGAATGCTTCATAAGAACAGGCTGAGAGATGAGCAACATCACTTCCTGTGTGATGATAAAAGTCTCACCTTCACTGCATCAAAGCCTCCGATCCAGGAAGTTCTCGGTGTACCGGTCACTTGGTTAATGAAGGCTTTGATGAATGCATGTTCTGCATCTGAGTGGATGGAAGCCAGATTCCCACCAGCGGTCTGGCAGAAGGTCTAATGGAGACAATATCATCAGTTTAAAATGTCAAGAAAAACAAAACATAATCACATTATTGACAGATCTCAGGGCAGTTTTAGAGTCACAGGGCACATTTTAATACTTTTAATCAATGGTGTGGAAAAAGTATTCAGATCCTTTACTGCAGTAAAAGTACTAATACCACACTGTAAAATACTCTGTTACAGTAAAAGTCCTGCATTGAAAATAGTAAGTATCGTCGGAATTAACGGGTGTTCATGTCTCAGAGTGTTTGATCTTTTTTCTAATGATGTGGTATTAGTAGTTTTACTGCAGTAAAGTATTAGAGTACATTGGTATTTAGCATACATGTGTTATGATAGAAAGAACTGCTGTACCTCTGCATCGATCCAGGTCTTTGTCTGGATGTAGAAAGCGAAACAGCGAGAGCCAAACTGAGTCCAATCAGGAGGGCAGGAAGGTTCACCCTGTATGAACAAACAAGCCAAAAACAATCAGACTAATCTATATCGACATCTGTTTATTTACGGATTGTTCCTCCGCAGCGCTGTGGAGATAGAGCTGGCAATGCAAGACTACAATCAGAGCAACCCAACGAGTCAGAGATACTGTTCTGACCTGGTGGGGAGGTTTTATTTCCTTCAAGACACTTCAAGATCACAAATATGTCAATTTATTATAAGTTACACAAGACTTAAACAGCCAATGAAATTTGACATAGTGTTAATCACCATCTAACTCAGCCAGTTAAGAACTACATTTAGCTTTTTATGTTTAACAAAGATGGAAAGCTGAGGCTTATCAGTAGTAGTTTTAACAATGAACAATTTGCAGTTTACTTTAAAGGTCCTATGACATTCTGCTTTTTGGATGCTTTTATATAGGCCTTAGTGGTCCCCTAATACTGTATCTGAAGTCTCTTTATATAGACCTTAGTGGTCCCTAATACTGTATCTGAAGTCTCTTTCCTGAATTCAGCCTTGGTGCAGAATTACAGCCACTAGAGCCAGTCCCACAATGAGCTTTCCTTAGGATGTGCCATTTCTGTGTCTGTAGCTTTAAATGCTATTGAGGAGGAGAGAGGGGGGGCAAGGTGGAGGGTTGGGGTGTGGCCTTGACCAACTGCCATGCTTCGCTTGTTTGAAAGCCATGATGTCTCTCTCTTTCTCATGGGTGGGCCAAATTCTCTGGCTGGGCAAAGCAGAGAAAGGGGAGGTAACCTTTCCCCTTATGACATCATAAAGGGAAGATTCCAGATCGGCCCATCTGAGCTTTCATTTTCTCAAAGTCAGAGCAGGATACCCAGGGCTCGGTTTACACCTATCACCATTTCTAGCTATTGGAGGACCATAGGCAGGCTGGGGGAACTCATATTGATGTTAAAAAACCTCATAAAGTGACATTTTCATGCCATGGGACCTTTGATGTGCTGCAAACAGCACAACCAGGAATTAAAAAAAAACATTAACATAACATAACAGTAATTAGCATCATTATATGAGCATTTGTATCTATATGTGCAAAAACATCTGCTGAACAGGGCCAACATTTATTCAAAAGTGAAGATTGTAAACTGCTTATTAAAAACTGTTTATAATAACAGAAAATTTATTTTTACTGTAGCTACACACCAAATTTCCATTTTTAATTACAGGACAAAGTCTGGGTAATGAGTTGCCTGAACTTTTAATTGTTATTTTACAAATTTATTTCTTAAGAGTGTACTTACATATGCAGTCAACAGTCCGCTGGACAAACAGAGCAACAAAGCAAACGGAAAGATTGATGCCATCTGTGGAAAGACATTAAACAAAGTCAACATACTGTAAACAAATAAATAATGTCAGACAATGAATGACTGCAACTGATGAGCCATTTATCAAAGTAAAGTATCCTGCTAGCTATAGGTGTATTATGTGATATAGCTATGGTTTAATATTTGATAGATTATGCATCGTCATCCGCTTATCTGGGGTGGGGTCATGGGGGCAGCAGCTCCAGCAGGGGACCCCAAACTTCCCTTTCTTGAGCCACATTAACCAACTCCTTACCAGACGCCTAACTGGGGGATCCCTAGGTGTTCCCAGGCCAGGTTGGAGATATAATCCCTCCACCTAGTCCTGGGTCTTCCCCTGAGGCCTCCGCCGAGCTGGACGTGCCTGGAACACCTCCCTAGGGAGGCGCCCAGGAGGCATCGATACCAGACGCCCAAACCACCTCAACTGGCTCTTTTCAACGCAAAGGAGTAGCGGCTCTACTCCGAGTTCCTCACAGATGACTGAGCTTCTCACCCTATCTCTAAGGGAGACACCAGCCACCCTCCTGAGGAAACCCATTTCAGTCACTTGTACCTGCGATCTCGTTCTTTCAGTCATGACCCAGCCTTTAGGACCATAGGTGAGGGTAGGAAAGAAAACTGACTGGTAGATTGAGAGCTTTGCCTTCTTGCTCAGCTCTCTTTTTTTATCACAACAGTGCGGTAAAGTGAATGTAATACCGCCCCCCCTGCGCCGATTCTCCAGCCAATCACCCGCTATGTTGTCCCCTCACTCGCAAACAAAACCCCAAGGAACTTGAACTCCTGCACTTGGGACTCATTCCCTCCCCCCAAAATGTCCTCACAATAAATATAGCATTAGTTACTATTAAAAGTAAAAATAGATGAAATTGTGATAATAAATTGAAATATAAATACCTTTGCTGAGGTGGTGATTGGCTGACACAGAGGAGAAGAACAAGCTGATGACTGTCACTGAAAGAAAATGTCAGATCTGAATAGCATTAAACACTGAATAATAAATTATGTTAAACTTAACCTGATTTACATTATTCATGCATTCACAATCTGTACTTATTTTTATCTTTACGCAATAGAATAAACTCCACAATCTAGTATAAACAAAATATATACATTTTTCAGGCAAATCTTTCAATGATAATGATAACAATACAATGTGAAAATGTCCATTATACTCACATCAATAATCTTTGTTCTCTCTGGTTTGGTTTGGAGGGAAAAGAGAGTCACAGGCCCTTATATACCTTTGGGAAAGGGAGTTCTCACCGTGACACAGGATCTCTTTATGATGATATGCGTTTTTTCTCCCTGGTGACAAACATGTATAAACAGGACCTCGTCAAGCTTCTCTCCAAAACGGGATTACAAAAGAGGCATTAACAATTGGCTTTAACAATATAAAGCAATACGATATACAATGAAAACATACCTGGTGACAAACATGAATATCCGACCACAAGTACAAACTTGTACTACTTACCTGGGAGAACAATAGTTATCTCTGAAGAGTAGCATTCCTGGTTCACATGGCAACCCACAAACACAAAGTAATGGCCCAAGCAAGATATGTTATCCTTAAAGCCACACAAAGCACAGCTTTGGCCAAAAAACTGTTACCCCTCCAGCAGAGGCGGCTGGTGAAAAATATTCTCGGTGGGGCTGTGACATACTTTTTTGTTTCTGTAACCATCGCAATAGAATTTAACACAAACTGCAGGACAGCAGTGCTCAGTGAAATAGTCAGTAATTATTTAATGCCAATATTAAAAAGTTGAGGCATTCTTACACAAAAACATAAACATCATATTGCACAAACACAAGCCTTCCATTTGCATTTAAACTGAACTTGTAAATAATTGACTATTTCTACACATAACATCTTTTGGAAAGGCTGTTGACTGTTACCACAGTCACCCCTTGTGGGGGAGGGTCCAGCTGCGCTGTTGAGTGCATGAAATGGTGCCATTGGTAGTAAATAGGCAACGCAACAGGCATGCTGTCAGAACAGAGTGGAAAGTGGACAATAACATGAAATTATTATAAAGTTTATAGGAAATCTTACACTGTATAAAGGATGTATACAGGGCCGGCTCTAGCCCTTTGGTTGCCCTAGGCGAGATTGAGTTTTGCGTCCACCCCACCTTAGTCTCGCATTGCCAGATCACAGTGCTGTGTCAGCGATAGAGTAGCAATGTATGTTCATTTTAGTTTCTAGCTTGCATGTAAGTTAGATGGCACCAACATTTGGTCTAATCATAACTGGTCTGACAACCCAAAGGCCAAGGTTTTGTTTCCAGATCTGTGTGCACGGTGACTTATGATGGGGGGGTCTGGGGGTTCTCCCCTGAAAATTCTGACCATTTAACACTTAATTTCCTGCATTCAGGTGAATTCTTATGCATCTATTTCTACCTTTTTCTGAATCAATTTATGCTGGGAATATCCTTATGTAAAAGCAAACATAGATTACAATCTAAATATAAAAACATAACATAATAATATATTGCAGTAAGGCTCTCAGGCATTCTGTATTGCTTTCATCTATTTATTCTCCTTTGGATCAACTTTTCTAATCATATCTGAGTCAGCACACATGTAGCCTAGCATCATTTACTCCTCCCTCGTCTTTTGCTTCTTTTGTTGGGGAAATAACCTCCTTAAATGTGCATATGACAGTTATTCACCTCAATGATACATGAATTCATTTTAATGTATTAATAAACCCCTGGACTTTAATATTTCAGATGTGTTTGAGCAATATTTCTACTCATGTTCAAAACTTTGTGCACATTTAAAATATAACTCATCTGTGTTCTCTGAGATTTGGAGGAGTTTTGATATTTTTTTTTGAAAAATAAAGTGATAATAGGCTATTACAAGAATAAAGTCACAATATTTCAGAAAATAATCTACCTGCACCATAGCCTGCTGTGCATTACATGATTGCTCTGCTGATACGTTAGATCTCAGACTGTCTGACAGACACAGAGCCCCGTTTGAGACTGTGGTCTCTGAATGAGACAAAGTTTAGGGAAGTGGCTGTACGCTGCTCTACATCGGAGGTGGAAACCCAAAACTACAGCAGAAATACACAAAGCACAACGGGACACATCTTCTGCAGCATGCCCACAGCAGAGTGCGTCCTTTATAAACCTGAAGCTGCACAGACCACGGAAGGCGCGCTGCAGCAGCTCCATCACGGGAACTTCAAACTAAATCATTAGTTTGAAGTTTTCCCCCAATTAGGAAATTATCGACAATAATTATTAATTCAATCTAATAATCAGGTTGACGTGTGCCTGAGAGGGCGCCCTAGGATAATCATGTTTAATAAACATGTTTTATTTCGCTTGTCTTTCTAATTCTATTATTAATGAGAAGTAGACCTAAGGGCGACACGGCGCCCCCAACACATTTGACGCCCTAGTCAATCGCCTAGTTCGCCTATAGCAATCACCGGCCCTGGATGTATAATATAGAAATGGATATCAAGTGGCTGAACTCAAACCTTTGACTGGAAGAATAGCATACATTATTTTATGATCAAACTAAATGTAAACTAATTTACTAAACTAATTGTTAATGTGCTCCAGAACTGCAACAATTAATTGATACAAAACAACATATATACAGTAATATTAGCAAACACACTATTAAGACTTTCTAGAGTACCATATATAACTGGATGATATTTTATGCTAAGGTCAACTATATACTGTACAAAGAAACATGTGGTCAGTGCTGTTGCTGTGTGTGTGTGTGTGTGTGTGTGTGTGTGTGTGTGTGTGTGTGTGTGTGTGTGTGTCTCATCTTATTTGTACAGGAATTTTGCCCATCTGTCCTTCTGAGTGGCAAACCTTTCAATGACCCTTTTATTAAAGTCAGGAATGTCCCTGACAAGTTTCTTCTCCATGGAGAGCATAGCCAGAGCATTCAGGCGATCCTGCGTCATGCTGTTTCTCAGGAAGGTCTTGATCCGAAGCACCTTTCTGACTCAGCTGTTGTCATGGGTGTGGTGATGAGGATCTTGAGGAGGCTGACAGTCTCTGTGAAAGTGATCTGAAGGTTGTTCTTCATGAAGAACTGGTACAGGGGCACTGCACCACTACAAGCCTTGAACTCACTGTTCTCATAGATGAGGGACAGTTCGGTTTTGAGCTTGGCCTTGTTCAACATGGGGTACGCCTCCACGGTTGTTTCAAGCGCTCTATCGGGGAACTTCACACTGTGTTGTGGGAACAACTCTCCGTGCAACAGTGTTGCGCTGATGAGGTGCTGGGTGAAGGAGAACCTCTCCTTGGCATGAATCAGGATGGTATCACATACCTGTAAAATGTACATCATCAGCTTTAATTTGCAATAAAGCTATTTTGATGCAAGTGATCCTGACTGAACACATGCCTATGTCCAAGTCAAGTATATGATTACTAAGGTGCTGATTGTTCAGGGTTTTTGGTTTTGGCTACATACTACCAGGCCGGAAAAAAAGTTCTAGGGGAAACACTGACAATTACATCACAACTTCCCTCTGTAGCCAACCTCTGTTGTTTTCCTGGTCCCAGTATCCTCCATCGCTTTATGGGCTGCTACTGCTCGTCAGATAGGCTGTCCCCACACAAAGAGGGAATGGAGGCCCTGGGTCCAAAAAATAAAGTTTAATTTGATAACTTGCCATCAGACTTCTTAATTCACTGTAATCCCACCTCAACACACACACATAACCAGTGACTCATATATATATATATATATATATATATGAAGATGGATTCTATACACACATAGACAATGATGAAATAACTTTGAGGGTTTTGGGGGGGATGGGTCAAACAACACAAGACTTTCCCCCAGGAGACCGGGGTTTGTGTCCTGTTGTTGTCCTGCGTGTCACAGAAACGTACATTTAGTATGCCCACCCACGATCTTTTTCTAATACATATATATAACCCTAAGTAGGTTTTACCCTGCACGTTGAAAAATGACGCCAAATAATTGCGAGGATGGGATATCCTTTATACCCAAATACATTGGAACTAGTTGAAAGCCCCCTGTGTCTGACTGAGACCAGAGAGAGACACGCAAAACTACTACAAAACAATCAGAACAGCCTGAAAAAATGCAAAACAGCCGTTAAGATGCAAAATGATCAAAAAGACACAACATGACCTTAACGAGATGAAAACTGACTACAAAGACAAAAAGAATGCACATAAAGACACAAAACAACAGCAAAGAGACACAAAATGACCAAATAGGGCTGAACAATATGAGGAAAATATCGCGATAACTTCTGATAAATAAACATATATGTTCTCAGTTCTACTGCTTTTTGTATTATGCTAAAATACAACACACAACACACTGCTGGTTGAATTTCTTTTACTGAACAAATTGAACATTGAATATAAAATGCAACACTAAAGAAATAATGACAATTACATTTTAAAGTTTTCTGCTGATATTTTCTTTCAAATAACTAAAAAGTCTCTGAGTGTCTTTTACGATGTGTTTATGTTATTAGACCAGTTTCTCTTACCCCCATCATCAGAGAGAGAGAGAGAGAGAGAGAGATGCGCTCATAAAAGTTAAAACATTTAGAGACCGACAACCCCGTTAACATTCCCTGGTGGGTATATTTATGAAAGATATAGATTTGAAGCGGAGGGAATTACATATAGGCTATTTCTCTCACAGCTTACCACTGCTGGTGCTGCAACTGAAATAAAAGGCTAAAGCAACGATATGGAAAGCAGAAGTGTAATTATGGTCAGATCTTGTGCCTGACTGATGAGGAAGTGACCAGTGTAGTCTAATGTAGGCTATTATAGTGGGTGTACTGTACTGTATATTGGCCAGAATCTGCCTTTGGGGGAGGAGGGGGGCATATCATAGTGGGGGGGCCTGGGTGTCCTCCCCCAGGGAAGTTTTAAGCATCAACGACTTCATTTCCTGCATTCCGATGCACCAATGCACCAATTTACGGTAAAAAAAAAAAAATACCTTAGAAAAAAGCATGGATGACAATTCAAAATTTATCAAAAATATAATAGAAAGTATGTTACGTGTCATTGGGCATTTTTAAGTGGGTATATAGACATCCTGGAGCTTACTAGAGCACGTAGACTACACCACTGGAAGTGATATTGATCGGATAAGTGTTGTGATTTACGCAAAACAGCGTGGGCTTTTTATGCCAGCTTTCCTTCTTGCGTTTTGCCTGTAAAACCGTGTCTGTGTTCTTCATATTTATGTAGAATTATAGTTTGCTCTTCTCATGTAAAATATGCTGCTCTGGTAGATGTTTGTGATTGGTCATGCTGTGCAAACACCGCCTCTTTTATGTGAACGCACGCGCCACTGAATTGGGAAACCCTGGGTTGATTGAACTAGTTGATAACCAGCGTCGTGACACAGGTTATGCGGGACCGAGGTTGTTAGGTTAGGTGAAGCCGGATCACTGAAAGAAATCCAGGACATGTTAATCTGGATTCGTAGTACAGGCCTCAGGTGTTTTGAAAGACTGATCCTTCCCCACATAGAGGCTGCCATCCCTGCTTGATATGAGTCCCAGAGTGCCCCCAGCCCCCCTACACTAGTTAAATGTTAGCAGGTATCTCATTGGGCGAGATGCGACAGTAAAACAATGGTTGGAATGGAATGGTTTATGGATATATGGGTGTTTCCATCAGTCATAAATTAAATGTAGGCTAGTTGGAATCCATGATTTGGAGAGACAAATGGTAGAGGATCTTTCAATAAAAATCCTCCTGAACAATCTGTTCCCCTCGTTTCTGAAATTATGGCTATGCTCCTGCGTCCAAACCCCATCAAATCAGTGAGCCTGGACATTTCAGTCTGTTTAAACTTCACTTTGAAGTAGAAACTCTTATTTCAGAAGGGTGAAGTTTCCGTTTGTACTCATATTTGTGAACTGATTATAATAAATATTCTTTGTATTAACACATTAATTATTCTCTAGAGATTTTGACGATTTATAGTGTTTTTATTTCCGTTAGACCTTTGCCTACATTGACGCTGATGCATTAAAGAGGAGTGCCTCCCTGTTCCAAGATGGCGGCTCTAGGACGCATTCGTTCCAGTCAAGACGACATCACAAATTGGCCCCGCTCACCAACAACACCTCATCACTTCCGTGTCACTTCCGGTATGTGGTACTTTCCCTTTCCGTGAAGAATCTGTCATTTGTAAATTTGTTTCAGGACTGGTTTTGCGTCTTGTTAATTTGTTTTCTAAAATGTTAATTTGTTTTGTCCTTGGTAAAAGTGTTTTGCCCATGTAATTGTGTTTTATGGTAGGTAAAAATGTTTTCCAAAATGTAAATTTGTCTCGAGCTTTGTAAAGTGTTTCATTCTTTGTTATGTTGCTTTGCACTTCCCGGCCACCGTAGGTCTGGCCAAAAAGAACAAAACAAGGGAAGAAGCCTGAGCCAACCCATCAAGGGCCGTCGTACCCAGAACTTACCCCCTTAAACTAAAAAGTAGACTAACTAATTGTAACCCTGTCGAAAATTGGGTTAAAATAATAATCAAAATAAAAGTGATAAACTACTGAATTATTTATGTAGATTGAAGTTAATGTTTATTTTGTTACTAAATACTAGGTGTGATAAGTTTGAAATAAATCACTCTTTTTTTTACTTTTTAACCGGAAGTTTTACAGTGTATTCTGAGGAAGCAGGAAAAAAGAGTCCGGTGAAAATTTTCTCTCCAAGCTAACGTCTTGAGTTGAAAACGTGCACCTTACGACACAAGGTTTTGCAGAGGTTGAAAACTACTTAGAGAGACGCTGTAAAGATTATTGGCATTGTGCAGTTATTAAATAACCGTCGAGGTTCTCTGAGGGAGCCGTGAAACAACAAGAAGTACCGGTTTCATCTCAAAATGCTGCACTTTGTGCCTCGGTAAGCTAGCTATTCAGTGCTATTTTGCTAGTTGTTGTGTGTTAGCAACAAGGTTATTTCAACACAAGAAATTACAGTTATCATTCCACTGTAGTTAATGAGTAGAGTCTGTTACTAAGAGAGAAAGGAAACGATAATTTTGGCTAATGTTAACTTTTTTGGTCACTTTTATTAGTGTTGCTGGAAATGGTTGAATTTTACAAGCAGTATTCTATTGATAAATAGTGAACTAAGAAATGTAATTCACTGTACTTTTAAGGGCCATTACTCTGTACCCCGTTTGTGGAGCAGGTACTGTTACAGAAAAAACACATTTTGCTTTTTATGAGTAAGTAAAATTAAAGGGTGTGTGTGTGTTTAATGTTAAATATATGCCTAAATAGTGTGTTACGCTAAATTGTTGATTGTCTTTCATGTCTATTTACACTGTGTTCATATGTTAACCATATGTTGTTAGAACAAAAATAATAGCATTATTCAAAACATGAGAGTGAACCAGAGAATAATGTTTCAGCAGAAGTATTTCACTTAGCCAGTGACTATTTTGATTTGTTACGATCTGGTAAAATGTTGTACAACAAAATATGTGAGATATGTAAGAGAAGTATAAGGTGAAACAGAACAGAGACTATGAGCCTGTTTGTAACTGCAAGTCAGATCTTTTGTGACTACTGAGATTAAACGAGGAAAACCACTGACCCAGTAGATGGCGAGCCACCCTGTGCGACTTCCAGGAAATCGGATCTCCGTCGCTATTGAAACTGCTGGATGAAATATCTAGCATGTGGTAGGAGTGATTGGTACCCACAGCAGATATACATAGACAATATTGCACTTTGAACTTTGACTCATGACTTTTGACTGATTTAACTTCCATTAGACTGGAACTCAGGAAACACTACTCATCAGACATTGACCTGGGTAGACATTTTGGAGAACTCCATACAAGGACAATTTTATTTTGTTTAAAGGGCCTGTTTATTGTTTTTTCACATAGTAAATGTAATGTAGATTTCTTTGCAATTCGTCTACTAAAGTTGCAGTTAAATTACACTTCTTTTGTGTTGTTATGGTTATTGCACTCAAACTCAGCTCCCCGAACCTAGAGCGAGGTGTTCTTACCAAGAGTGGGTTACATAATAGAAACAAAGCCGCAACAACTAGACTATCAGACCACCATCCTCAAATCAATGAAACACAAAAGAAGACAACAGAAGACAACGGTGATCAGAGCTGCTTCAGTCTCAGAGACCCATTTCTGTCTCCCAGCCTCTCTTAGACCCAGGGGCGGGGCTACCCTCAATCAGAAATCAGGAACACCTGAGATGAACAGAGTAAAAAGAGAGCAGGGCGGGGAGCGTGTAACACATGTAAAACAAATCAGCTGAAAAACATCTTCTTTCCAAGAGCTGTAGCCCCCCCCCCCCCCCACCACTTCCAAAGACTAAAAGAACTTGAATCGGTGTTTTGCACAAATCGTTTTATGCTGCTAACCGCTGTTAAAGATTTTCAAAAATTTGTGTTTTACTATTTAAGATACCTTGTATATAATTTGCTTTCATTCATATTTTTTCTAGTTGCCTTTGTCTGTGTTCTATTTACTTACGTTGTTCTATTTATTACATTTTTTATGCACACTGATGAAGAGCTTCTGAACAGATTTTTATTGTACAATGACAATAAACATCTATCTATCTCTATTGCGCAAGTTGATATCGCAATGACGATATAAAAAAACGATACATTGTGCCGCCGTATTACTCTTAAGACACAAAAAAGAGCTCAAAGAGACAGAAACAATCATAAAGAGACACAAAACAACAGCAAAGAGACACAAAATGACCTCAAAAATACAAAGACCGCCACAAAACAATAATCTTGTTTTTGGAGCATCGTCAGTTTGTTTCTTTCACTCCATTGGTTCATTCTGAGAAAAGATTTAATTTTAATGCGTTTCTGTGTGTGAAAAAGATTAATAAATAATGATGATAAAGTTGTATTGATCATCAGAGGACTCCAGGGGGCTGTTGCACAAAAGTAGAATGAAGAAGCACAGCTTGACTTAGTGCGGTCCGCTCATCACGGCTTCATTGGTTGCACGTTTGCCGAGCCAGGATGAGAAGGTGAAGCTATGTCAAGCCAGGTGTACATAGTTGGGATAAGTGCACGTTCATGGCTTTCTTAAATAGACCACGGTATCAGTCACAGATTTACTGATGCTAAAATGGAGAATACACATTGTGTTTTCTTTACACAGAGTGAGCAGCAGCTTCATATGGAATTATGACAACGTGAAACACATTATTTGTAAAAAAGAAACACGGCCGCTGTAATAAAACAGTGAGAGAAAGTGAGGTAGACGATCACGGACCGACTGAATGCGTAAGAAGCCTAAAAGTATACATGTACTGACCACTGCTCTGAATTGAAACTGCCATACCATTCAAGAAGTTAGGCTAATTATTTGCACAAATGAGCAGTTGTACTCTGCCTTAAAAGTGAGCAGAAGACTAATGTTACGCAGGAAATGTATCATGAAGATCAATTACAACCACTAATCTACAATGCTGTGAAGCATACATATCCCTCTCTCTCACTCTGTCTCTCTCTCTTGTATGGGCTAAAATATAAATTACCTAAGGAATATATTTACTCCCACTGCTGCTTTTCAGACAAAGTGTACAACAGTTTTTTTGTGGAAATAATTAGCCTAACTCCTTAAATGGTTTCATTTAAGAGCAGCAGTTCGTGAATGTATATTTTTAAATATATCATTCAATTGGTCCGATTCTGCCACGTTTTTCTCACGTTTTTTGTTTTTATTTTTTAGAAAGGCAGTTTCCTTCTTTATTTATTGTATGCTTTGCTTCCTAGTAGGCCTATATGGACATAGAAAAGAAAGACTGAAGAAATTGGACTCTAACATCTAGAAATTATAAAGATTATTAAGTGATACAGTTAATGCACACTTTAAACATGACTGTAACGGAGTGTATTCATCAGTTATCCCCCAACCCCAGCAAAATATAAGGTCAAAAACATTGAGGCGTCCTCTCCCTGTTGTTTGATGAATGTACATTAGCCTCAGCTATATAGTTACTGGTCCAGTGAACTAAGACTATAATTAGGGAGGATTGTACAGTTATAAAAACCTGTAATAATTGTTCAATCCTCCCAAATTATAGTCCCAGTTCACTGGAGAGAACACAAATTGTGTGCTAAGAATGCCAAATACAGTGCACATGGAAGAGGAACATACATGGTCCTTTGTTAAAGAATACTAAAAGGTGTATTGGTCTGCCATTGTTGGAACCACTAACACGTGTATAGCACTTTATATATTATCCTTCATCACTGGCTTCATTTAAAACACATTTGCAACTGTATCAGCCTTTTCTAATTATCTCAACAACTGCTGTAATATATTCATCAAACTTCTAACAACAAGCAGTTTTCATACAGCAATATAACAGTAACAATAACTGTCACATGAATAATTATAAAAAATAATGGTCACAACTTTATATAACAGTGCTTTACTGAACAGCAATATGCACCTGTTGTATTTTAATGCAGGCTGATAATAATAAGGTAAAAACCACTGCTGAGTGAACAGAAAAGGCTCCAGGATTAATAAATCCTGGCTGTTAGCCTGGTCAGGAGCAGACTAGCTGCACAGAATAAATCTCCATGGTAACTTAGGTGCCTCTGCTTTTGTGCAACCTAGTCAAGGCTAAATTCATCCAGGATAACTGGAATATCCCGGCTTAATCACTCATCCTGGTTTTCTGCAACAGGCCCCAGCTGTGAGCAGTGTGACAGAGTTGATCAACTGAGATCATAGGTGTGGATTTCAGGGGGGATGCAGGGATATGTCCTCCCCAATATTTAGAAGACGTAGATTTGTCTCCCTCAAAAAATATGAAAAAACTCACTCCTCAAAACATGTAGGTAAAACAATAACTGTGTCTACTTTACAGCATTGGGGTTTAAGTGACATGAAGTGAAAGTAAAGATAGATTTATGTAGATTTAAACTTTGGAGCTTCTGGCTCTAACAAGGTCTCATTCTCTAACAGATTAGTTGTTGAGATGGACATGATTCCTAAAATAACAGATCCTGAAACACGTGTGATGTTTTGAATGTGAAGAAAGTTTTGAACAATAAAGGAGAATAATCATTTCCTTTACATAAATAAAGACATTTGCACCATAAATTGTTGCATCAAAATTCACCAGAATTCAGGAAATGAAGAGTTTGACAGACAATATTTTATGAGGGACGACCCCCAGACCCCCCAGTTATAATGTGTCCCCCCCCATCAATGTTGAATCAATGTCTGCCCTCTGCTGGAGACCCTGAGCTAACACATCACCGTCTGTCTGTTGGCTTTTAAACTGTGTTGGGGAGGAACTAGTTACATGTAACGGAGTTTATAAAGGTAAATGTAATCTGGTACTGGGAAAAAAAATTCTGATTAAATGAAAGAAAACATGAATAAAAATATGTATTTTTACTGTAGATACAAAATTAATAACATAATTACCAGGCCAAGCTTTCTGTAAAAGTCAGATTAAATACTTTTTAGCTGGGGCAGCCTCTAGCTCACCCAGTACGAGCGTGCACCCTATGTAGGCTTAGTCCTTTGCAGCGGCCCGGGTTCAAATCCAACCTGCGACCCTTTGCTGTGTGTCATCCCCTCTCTTTCTCTCCCCCTTTCCTGTCTATCCACTATCAAATAAAGGGAAAAGCCCCAAAAAATAATGTTTAAAAAAATATATATATACTTTTTAGCTGCACAAAATGTACATTTCGTAGTCTTTACAGTTAGGATTTTAGAGCACTTTCAAAATAAGGAGAATAAGCATGAGCATGTCAAAAGCCATGGTGGGCCAAAATAAAGGGAGCACTGGTTAAACTTGGCCTGTGGACCCCAAATTGGGCGGCCTTGGTTTTGAGTGTCTGCTGTGTCACAGAATAGAATAGAATAGAATAGAATAGATAGACTTTATTGATCCCTAATGGGGAAATTTCAGTGCTACAGGGACAAAATATAAGACACACAGCACACATAAAGAATATACAGGAGATAATAAATAGGATAGCATATATAACCCTATCCGTCAGGCCGCAAAGTCTGACTCTGTGTTGTGTTTATTTAGGATGTTGGATATACCAGGGCACGTGGCAGGGACAGGAAAACAGGAGTCCAAATGGTGGTTGAGACAAGCAAAACTCCTCTCATTTATTGAGCCTTTCGGAAAACAAAAGAGAATATCACTCACACAACCAGTTTAGAAGAACAATCTGGCTCATAAATCACATACAGTACAAAATAAACCTTAGCTGCCCCTCTTGACAGTAAGTCCTAGTTGTGTGCCTATGTGCCTGTTCAACATGAATGACAGAAATGTTGGATTAAGCTAGCTTGTCACACACACACTTAGCTAGCAACTAGCATTAGCTGTGGATTTCTTAAACATTGACTCACACTGTCCACATATTCTGCTCAACCATCTACACAATAAAACTTCAAACAGGTGTAATATACAAAATCGTTACACCAACCAACCTATTTATAATTTAAATCAACGTGTCAGTGTTACAGTGCTCCGATACTCGGCTTACCTTTCGGAAAACAAAAGAGAATATGACCTCCGGTGGCCACGGAGGGTCAAAAAGGCTCCATGTTACGGCAAGCCAAACACAAAAGGAGCACTCAAAATAAAACAAGGGCGCCATCTGCTGGCCAATATAGAACACTTCCTTACACATACAACAAAAACTATTCAGCAATAAGATAAAAAATACAAAGGAAAGAATGTACAAAAATATACAAGTTGCGAATAAAAATGTAGAATCTACTTAAATACAACCTATGTTTGTGCAAGTTGCACTATAGTGCACTATAGTGCAATATTGTAATGTGTATGAATGTTATCTAACACTCAGTGATGAAGTGAAACAAAGATTTTTTTTTGCCTGTGGAAGGAATGATTTCCTGTAGTGGTCTGTGTGACACCGAAGCTGTCAGAGTCTCTTGGCTCTGTTCAGTGATTGGTGGTGGTAATGGAAAGGAACAAGGAAACTTCATCCAGTTATGGGTTTTTCCCACATCTGTGGAATGAGGTGTGTATGCTAGGTAACAATGGTACATTATTCTATTGACATACTAATTAATGCAGCCCAATTCAGTTCACATGATACATAACAGATAATATTAAACAAGTTACACCTTTAAACTTTAAAACAATAAAATGTGAATATTGAACTTGCATCTTTTTTGTTTCTTTAAGTTGTTCCACACCATACATTTTAATGATCATTTATCATTGAATACAACCCCTCTAACATGACTTCAGACATGTAGAAATGTTTTAGGCTCAGAATGAAAAACTGCTCTAAACTTCTAACACTTTACTTTAAACAAATAACGAAAAACATTTAAAAGTGAGCAGGGGTTGGTCTAAATGGGGATGGATAGGGCAAAGCCCAGCAGTGGAAGAAGTATTCAGATCCTTTACTGCAGTCAAAGTACTAATACAACGCTGTGAAAATACTCTGTCACAGTAAGGGTCCTGGAGTGAAAATGTTACTACAAGTAAAAGTATGTAAGTATCATCAGGAAAATGTAGTTAAAGTATTAAAAGTAAATAAAATTCCGCCCATTTTATAAACTACAAGTGTTTTGTGTGTAGAAATCTTAATGTGTAAAGTAACTAGTAACTAAAGCTGTAACAGATGAATGTAGTGGAGTAAAAAGTACAATATTTCTCTCTGAAATGTAGCAGAGTAGAAGTAGAAAGTGGTATGAAAAGAAAAGACTCAAGTAAAGTACAAGTACCTCAACATTTGGACTTAAGTAGTTACATTCCTCCACATTCTAACAACTTACTAGTGTTTCATTAATTTTTGAAAGTATTATTATTATTATATATATATATATATATATATATATATATATATATATACAATCCTTCTTTTACTTTGCAATTCCATTGACCCGGGTCGACTTAATAAAATCAATAACAGACCTTACTAAACAAAGTGAAATTAGTGTCAGTATTTCATCATCAACATCTTGAAGCAGTCCTGCACATTGTCTATTTGATGTCATGAAGCCAGTTGTCTCATCACCTGGCCAATACCTCACTGAGATCAGCTCTTGTCTTTAGACCCAAAGGTTGTGAGTTCAAGCCCCCAGGGTCAATATTAATGATTTTTCCCTTTTAGAAAACAACAACAGGACCAGACACAGTTTTTGTGACAATATGTCTTTTATTTTTGAATGCTTAGTTGATTATATAGTAAAGGAAATCAGCTGAATAAAGAACACAACACATCAGTTTTAAGAATAAGAAGTAACCAGTTCATTAAACCAGTGGACTATATGAATTATTAATAGTTATTATGAAGTGTTATTACAGTTGCATTCTCCTCTTGTATCACAGAAAGGTCCGACAAAATATACACTTTTATTTTCTATCTGGACATTTTGGATAAAAAGATCATCACCACTCATGTCTGGTAGGTTTACCTTTGGACGGAGTCAGGCTAGCTGTTTCCAGTCTTTATGCTAAGCTAGGCTAGCTGTTTCCCCCTGTTTCCAGTATTTATGCTAAGCTAAGCTAGCTGTTTCCCCCTGTTTTGAAGTCTTTCTGTTAAGCTAAGCTAGCTCTTTATGCTAAGCTAACATCTACTCGAGGGAACTTCATATTTAGCGTACACACATGAGAGTTGTCTCGATCTGAACAATAACTCTCAGAGAGAAATCTAATTAGTGTGTTAATATTTTATCAGATGAGTGGGCGCTGTTTATAACAGATAATATTCAGTAAACTAAAATGGAAAAGATGTGAGAGTATTCAAATGTTTTCTGTATTTCATTCTGTGTTATTTATTATACATTAAAAGTCCTATTAC
This sequence comes from Sander lucioperca, assembly GCF_008315115.2. Taxonomy (NCBI): domain Eukaryota; kingdom Metazoa; phylum Chordata; class Actinopteri; order Perciformes; family Percidae; genus Sander; species Sander lucioperca. Next base: position 26,785,060 of record NC_050180.1, read on the forward strand.
TGATTTGTTTTTGTCCAGCTCAGTGAGCCAGTTTCTGTCTAATTTTAAACCCAAATGTGAACTGTTCCCTAACTCTTCAGATAATAAACAAGTGAAAGTGAGTCATCTGTCAGCAGAGAGCTGTTTCTGTCTGCTGAACAAACTGAAAGAGAATCAATGATAGAGATTATAGATGAGCTGTAGAGGCATCATGATGGTGGGTTAGAGTTACACACACAGGTTCTTGGAGCACACGAAAGAAGCCTGGTTGGTACAAGCCCAGTCATTCCAGTTATTTCCTGTAAGGACAGTTTACAACCAATGTAACTGATTACATTTAACTTTTATATTTAAAAGTGCAACATACACCAAGATGTTGTTTTTTTTACCGCTGGGCCAGTTCATTGTAAGACAGTCCTCCCCTCCACAACAGTTATTAGGCTCCCCCACATTCCAGGTTTTGTAGTTGAATTTGGATCCATCAGTCCACAACCACGTACCCTCCTGGAGGAGAAAGATTGTTTAAAAGTCAAAGTGAAATCAAGAGCTTTTGGTCTTGTAATACTCATTGCGTCCAGAAGACTTGTTATTTTCTACAACAACTCATGAGACCCAACGCATTCTCATGAACGGGTTTGTAAGATATCGTATGAAAACATATGCACAATCGCCTAATTTTGTATCAAATCCTACGAAATTAGCTGACCGCCTGCCGGTCATATGACATATGATATGATATGATATTAAATTTAGCTGAGAAAAGGTGACAGTGAGCCGGGTACTGTGCGTCATGCAACGACGACATTTATGTTTAGATACCAAAACGACTAGTTAAGATTGGAAAAAAAAACGTGGTTTGGATTAAAACACTCCAGGGACATAAATACTCATTCAGAGGGTGAAAGTATTTTGTTTTCTTCTTAACTTCTTACATGACATGAACTCTGCTCTCTAACTTGAAAGTCCTGTGTTTTAGGAGCCAAACATCCCCCCCCCGACCTCCTCCCTATGAGGATCTTCATGTTCTTATACAGCAGCAGTCAATGTGCTGCTGACAGTAATAAATGTGGAATACATACATATTACAGTGATTTACTTTTCACAGCTATATGTACGAATGCTTCATAAGAACAGGCTGAGAGACGAGCGACATCACTTCCTGTGTGATGATAAAAGTCTCACCTTCACTGCGTCAGAGCCTCCGATCCAGGAAGGTCTCGGTGTACCGGCCACTTGCTGAATGAAGGCTTTGATAAATTGATGTTCTGCATCTGAGTGGATGGAAGCCAGATTCCCACCAGCGGTCTGGCAGAAGGTCTAATGGAGACAATATCATCAGTTTAAAATGTCAAGAAAAACAAAACATAATCACATTATTAACAGATCTCAGGGCAGTTTTAGAGTCACAGGGCACATTTTAATAATTTTAATCAATGGTGTGGAAAAAGTATTCAGATCCTTTACTGCAGTAAAAGTACTAATACCACACTGTAAAAATACTCTGTTACAGTAAAAGTCCTGCATTGAAAATAGTATGTAAGAATCATCGGTATTAACGGGTGTTCATGTCTTGACAGTGTTTGATCTTTTTCTAATGATGTGGTATTAGTAGTTTTACTGCAGTAAAGTATTATAGTACACTGGTATTAAGCATACATGTGTTATGATAGAAAGAACTGCTGTACCTCTGCATCGATCCAGGTCTTTGTCTGGATGTAGAAAGCGAAACAGCGAGAGCCAAACTTTCTCCAACCAGGAGGACAGGAAGCTTGACCCTGTATGAACAAACAAGCCAAAAACAATCAGACTAGTCTATATAAACAACTGTTCATTTATGGGATTGTTCCTCTGCAGCGCTGTGGAGATAGAGCTGGCAATGCAAGACTACAATCAGAGCAACCCAACGAGTCAGAGATACTGTTCTGACCTGGGGGGAGGTTTTATTTTCTTCAAGACACTTCAAGATCACAAAAATGTCAATTTATTATAAGATTAATATTATATAATATTATAAGATATTATAATAAAAATGGAAAACTGAGGCTTATCAGTAGCAGAATTAACAATGAACAATTATGCAGTTGATTCACCAAATTTCCATTTTTAATTACAGGGCAAAGTCTTTTATTTTAGTGATTTATTTCTTGGGAGTGTACTTACATATGCAGTCAACAGTCCGCTGGACAAACAGAGCAACAAAGCAAACAGAAAGACTGATGTCATCTGTGGAAAGAAATTCAACAAAGTCAACATACTGCAAGGAAATAATTGCAGACAATGAATGACTGAAATTGATCATTAATGAGCCATTTATCAAAGTAAACTATCCAGCTAGTTATAAGTGTATTATAAAATATCGATACAGTTTAATATTTGATAGATTATCCATCGTCATTCGCTTATCCAGGGTCAGGTCGCGAGGACAGCAGCTCCAGCAGGGGAACCCAAACTTCTCTTTCCTGAGCCACATTAACCAGCTCTGAAGCTACATATAGATATAATCCCTCCACCTAGTCCTGGTTCTTCCCCGAGGCCTCCTCCCAGCTGGACGTGCCTAGGGAGGCGCCCAGGAGGCATCGATACCAGACGCCCAAACAACCTCCAATGGCTCTTTTCAGCGCAAAGGAGCAGCAGCTCTACTCCGAGTTCCTCACAGATGACTGAGCTTCTCACCCTATCTCTAAAGGAGAGGCCAGCCACCCTCCTGAGGAAGCCCGTTTCAGTCACTAGTACCTGTGATCTCGTTCTTTCAGTCATGACCCAGCCTTCATGACCATAGGTGAGGCCTTCTGGCTCAGCTCTCTTTTGTTATAACAACGGTGCAGTAAAGTGAATGTAATAGCCCCTGCGTCGATTCTCTGTTGTCCCGTCACTCACAAACAAAACCCCAAGGAACTTGAACTCCTGGGACTCATTCCCTCCCCCCAAAATGTCCTCACAATAAAGATAGGATTAGTTATTATTAAAAGTAAAAATAAATGAAATTGTGATAATAAATTGAAATATAAACACCTTTGCTGAGGTGGTGATTGGCTGACACAGAGGAGAAGAACAAGCTGATGACTGTCACTGAAAGAAAATGTCAGATCTGAATACTATTAAATACTCAATAATAAAAAAAAATAGGTTAAACTTAACCTAATTTACATCATTAATGCATCCACAATCTGTACTTAATTTTATCTTTACTCAACAGGAATAAACTCTGCAATCTAGCATAAACAAAATATATATCAAACTTTCAGACAAATCTTTCAATTATATGATGACAATACAATGTGAAAAGGTCCATTATACTCACATCAATAATCTTTGTTCTGACTGGTGTGGTTTGGGTTTGGAGTGAAATGAGAGCCACTAATATACCTTTGGGAAGGGGAGTGGTCTTAGTCATGATTGACAGTTCATGCAATGATGCAGGTAGAGACTTGATACTTAACCAATATTTAACAGGGTGTAAATGTCAGGGTCAGTGGTGTATGACGGTGTCTGGATGTGATGAACAATGTGTGTTTAACATGTGGACTTAAGTGTTTATTTTATTAACCACACCGTGACACCAGGATCTCTTTATGATGATATCTGTTAATTCTCTCTGGTGACAAACACGAATAAACACGACATTGTTATTAATCAGAACAGCCTGCTCAAGCTTCTCTCCCAAATGGGATTACAAAAGAGGCATTAAAAATTGGCTTTAACAATATAAAGCAATACGATATACAGTGAAAACATACCTGGTGACAAACATGAATATCCGACCACAAGTACAAACCTGTGCTACTTCAGAATCAGAATCAGAATCAGAATCAGAAAGGGTTTTATTGCCAAGTACGTTGCACATACGAGGAATTTGTCATGGTGTTGTTGGAGCATGTCACACATTCAAATATAAGAAGGATAAAAAGAATATAAACAATATAAGTATAAACATATACACACAGTATGTATTAATAACGATAAAATAAAATTAAATAAATAGTAAAATAAGTTAAACAGTAGTAAAAAGGAACGCTACAGCAGAGAAGGTACAGTGGCATGAGGAGCCAGAGGTGTAGTTTGGAGAGATACTTACCTGGGAGAACAATAGTTACCTCTGACCACTTCCAATAGTTCTCCACCTTTACCTCTTTAGTGAGAAGAGTACATTCCTGGTTCACATGGCAAGATCCCACAAACACACAAACTGAAATGGCCCAAGCAAGATATGTTATCCTTAAAGCCACACAAAGCACAGCTTTTGCCAAAGAACCGTCACCCCTCCAGGCAAACAAAGCTGTATCCAGAAACAGCCACTTGCAGAAACTCAGCCCAACCTTGGAAGACGATCTCATTTGTGTTGGAGGCCGACTAAAGCACTCCGACCTTGCAACTGCAGAACAGCAGCCCAAAAAGTCAGTCACATCTCTGAACTGCTCACCCGACATCATCATGAGCATGTGATAAACCAATGCTGTCACTTGACGGAAGGAGCGATTAAGGCAGCAGGATTATGGATCCTTGGAGGCAAGGCGCTAATCAATCCAGTACACAACGCACGGTGGACCTGCCACCTGAACGCATCCTAACCTGCCCTCCTTTTACGTATGTGGGGCTCAATGTATTTGGAGCTCAGTCTGTCACAACCAGATGCACCAGAGGAGGACAGGCAGAGAGCAAGAGGGGGGGGTCATCATGTTACGCTGCATGAGTTTGAGAGCTGTACACATCGAGATCAGTGAGTCTATGGATACGTCAAGCTGCATAAATGCTCTCAGGCACTTCTTCGCACTCAGAGGCCCTGTGAAACAGCTCAGATCTTATTGTGGTACTAACTTTGTTGGAGCGTGCAAGGAGCTTGGGATGGACAAAACTGTGCAGAGGTATGTCAGTGAGCAGGGTTGCTGCTGGGATTTCAACCCACCACATGTCTCTTGTATGGGAGGCTCTTGAGAGCGAATGATTGGCATTGCCTTAAGAATCCTTGATTCAATATTTCTTCAGCAAAACACTCACCTTTCCCACGAAGTGCTTTGCACATTAATGGCAGAGGTCACAGCTATCATAAATGCATGACCACTCCTACCTTTGTCAGCGGACCCAGACAATCCGCAACGAGACAAAATTGTTTTAGAAGGTTGCAGAGAAAAGTTGCAGTGGTCTGAACCGGCCCTCTCAGCTCGACTCACCTGTTTCCACAGCTAATAACAAATTCATCTTGTAAAGTCAGCTAAAAACTAAATAAATAAAATTATCCATAATCAATTTTATTTCTGTTACAAACTGTTAACTGGTCGAAATGGCATATAGACGGAGGCTCAACATGCGCCCGAAAGCACGTATGGTAGAGCGAGCTAGAGAGTGACTGATTTGAGGGAGTGACTAGGACAAACATGTCAGTCAGAGAAATAAAACGGGTTTTTGCCTTTTCATCACTAGAAATGTAACTGTAGCAAGCATCTCACTTTCACTAACATTATCCACGTTCATACTTAGACGCAGCAAATGAGATATCTAGCTACAAAAAGCCTGGAAGTCAGAAGTTAGAACAGAAGTACAAAGAGTTGTTGCTATTGAGATGATACACCATCTCATCTCATCTCATCTCATCTCATTGGTGTGAACTGGCTAGTTGCAAGTTTCAACTCGTCTCGTATCTTTGGTCTGAACTGGGCTTTACACAGAAGACATGAGTTCCACCACCTCCTGGAGAATTCTTGGACAAGGACCTGTACACAAGTCAATGGAGACAAATTCAGGCTCCTGCCAACCAGTTCTGGACTCATTGGAGCTGTGAATGCTTTCCTTCCCTTGCAACAAAGACAGACCGCATGCAACTGCCGGCCTATGGCCAGGATCACCGCTACGCTCCCTGGAAAGGATGGTCATTAAGAAAGCTCGAGGTGAAGACTGACTGACCAAGACAATGTAAAAATATTTCTCAGACCAAATGCAGAAATTGCTCTACTTCTACACAAAGACTGATTTAGAGACTAATGTTCTGGACTCCTGCAAATTCATAGTGACCTCACATTGGTCAGGCAGGGAGTGTGTTGCCTTTATGGTATTTTCTATAAGTAATGTGTTAATAATTATTTGCAGTTGAAAAGTAGAGTTAATAATAGATTTCATATTGTATCGTTTTTATATTGTCTTACCATGATGTCACTTCCTGTTGTAGTACTTCCGGTTCCGCCAGGTCCTGTTTACAGCAGACAGGCAGTGCATGTTCTTACCTCAATCTGTGTGCATCCACTGAAAGTATCATAGAGGCAATACCCTAAATTTATTTATTTGACAGTGAACATGTTAGAGATTATATATCAGTGACGATTATGTTAAAAACTATGTTTAGTTAGGGGAATAGACTGAGTATTTTTTGTGATGTCTTTATTCACAGTTTTCACCAGCATGTCAATGACGAAGTGTGAGTCTGTCTTCATTGGCTGCGGTTTAACTTGTGTTAAATCAGAGTTGCAACACACTGTATAAGATAAGTAAGTGATAGTGAAATACTATTAAAGTGCTACAGCTGCATTTATAGTAGAGACAAAACAGAAGAAAGGTTTTATTTCTGTAATTCACTACTTTGTTTTAATGCCGCTCCCTCTGCTCAGGTTAGGGTTAGTCAGCAGCAGTCCCAACGTTTTTGTCGTTTTTCGATGTTTTTTTATAACCAGGGGTTAAATAGATTGGGAGGACTGGCCAGGTGCTCCCAGTTACCTTGTTAAGACCTCAGCCACAGACGTGCACAAGAAAGACAACAGTACACAGGCACAAGGCAACAGGTTCTGGGCCGTCACAATTCTCAGGCAGAGGAATACTTCAACTTTGTCCCTCCATAGATGATGAGAGATGTAGCAGCTGAATGATAAGACAGAGCTGGTCACCCTGCCAAGGCCATAGAGAAAAGTAAACTCAATTTGCATGTAATGAGATATTTGGGCACAGTCAATATCTTTGTTTACTTTGAAGGTTTAACTAAACTTAACGCCATCCAGTTGGATGTTTAAATACATCTTCAGGAAGACAGGAGCTTCAGAGAGTTGGGATGGCACCAACACTGTACTGTGTGATCCTAAATCCTCCTCAATTGGGTGTTTATGCTCCTTTCCTTTCATGTTTAAATGCTCCTGTGTAAATCATCAAAGTCTCCCAAAAACCTTGACATATGTGAAATGAGTTGTGCTGCTCCTGAGTTTTTCCTTAAGAGTATTCACCATAACCAGAGTCAGTATGTAAACACATACAGGGGAACAAGGAACCAAAGACAAGAAAACTTTGATACGACAGTCACAGTCTGTGCTTTTACAAAACCAACTTGTCCTCAGTGTGAGTTTTGTTTGACATGTTTAAACACACCAACAGGAATATTATATCCTTGTTGGCATGTTTAAACAGATAAAACTCACATGCATCCCTGCTGAACACATGACTGGTTTGAGTGGTTTGCCAACTGAGGGGAAGTAAGGTGGATTCTACACACATAGACAATGATAAAAGAAGCTCTTTGAGGGTTTTGGGGGGATGGGTCAAATAACACAGGACTTTCACCCAGGAGACCAGGGTTCATGTCCTGTTCTTGTCCCGTTTGTCACTGAAACGTACATTTCGTAACACCAAACAAAGGAAATAATTTCCAACTTTCTTTTATTGAAAAAAATTAACAATGAATTGAATATAAAAGGCAGCACTAAAAAAAGAATGACAGTTACATTTTAAAGTTTTCTGCTGATATTTTCTTTTGAATAACTAAAAAATCAGAGTTATAATGAGTATCTTACACAATGTGTTTATGTTGTTAGACCACTTTCTCTTACCCCCATCATTGCCAGGTGTTTTGAAAGACTGATCCTTCCCCACATAAAGGCTGCCATCCCTGCTGATCTTGATAAACATCAGTTTCCATATCAGACCAACAGATGAACAGATGATGCAGTTACATCAGCTCTCCACTCAGCGCTAACACACCTGGAACATCAGAACACATATGTAAGAATGCTGTCTGTTGACTTTAGTTCAGCTTTTAGTACAATACTCCCATACAAACTGATCCATGAACAGAGCAATTTGAGCTTAAAACACACACGTACAACACGTCTGAGTTGATTTGAACGCACCATAAGTAGGCGTGTGTGCATGTTACTCAGTATGGGTCAGTTGATTGATAGACTCATATAGATGTAGGCAATAAAAAAATAATATATTTTAAAAATGTCTTCAAAAATATAGAGAGGAAAACTCATTTAAATATGCAATAATAAAGATCAGTGTATATGATGGAATAGTGGCATTAGAATGTGCATGAGGCCACCAAATTTGGGCTATTACGGCCAAACATATCTCTGGGGAGGCATGCTCCCAGACCCCCCTATGTTATATTAAACCTTAAATTACACTAGTTTTATTTTAGCCGGTCTCCCATTGGGCGAGATGCGGCAGTAAAACACTTTGGAACAGTTTATGGATATGTGGGTGTTTCCATCAGTCATAAATGAAATGTAGGCTAGTTGGAATCCATGATTTGGAGAGACAAATGGTAGAGGATCTTTCAACAAAAATCCTCCTCCTGAACAATCTGTCCCCCTCGTTTCTGAAATCATGGCTACGCCCCTGGTTCCAACCCCACATCAAATTTGTGGATGACACCACCGTAGTTGTACTCATAACAGACAACAATGAAACAGCCTACAGAGAGGAGGTACAACATCTGGCTCAGTGGTGTCAGCATAACAACCTAGACCTTAAAAACTAAGACCAAGGAAGTGATGATAGATTTCAGCTGGTCAGGGTGTACTGAACATCCCACTCTCTGCAGGACATCTACACTGGCGACTGAAAAAGAAAGCCAGCTGTATATTAAAGGACCCATCTCACCCTGGACACTGCCTGTTCTCACCCCTCCCCTCAGAGAGTGGGTACAGAGCAATAAAATGTAAAACAAATCAGCTGAAAAACATCTTATTTACAAAAGCTGTAGCCACACACAGACACACACACACACACACACACACACACACACACACACACACACTTCCAAAGACTAAAATAACTTTGAATCACTGTTTTGCACAAATCGTTTTATGCTGCTAACTTACATTAACCGCTGTTTTAAAGGTTTTCAAAAACTCCTGCTTTATTATTTAAGATACCTTGTATATATTTTGCTTTCATATTTGTTCTAATCGCCTTTGTCTGTGTTCTATTTACTTACTTTGTTCTATTTATAAAAAAATGTATGCACACTGATGAAGAGCTTCTGAACAGATTTTCATAGTACAATGACAATAAACATTATCTGTATTGCGCAAGTAGATATCGTAATGACGATATAATAAAAACGATATATTGTGCAGCCGTATTACTCTTAAGACACACAAAAACAGCTCAAAGAGACAGAAACAATCATAAAGGGACACAAAACAACAATCAAAATGACCTCAAACTCAAAATGACAAAAATACAAAGACCGCCACAAAACAATAATCTTGTTTTCGGAGCATCGTCAGTTTGTTTCTGTCACACCATCGGTTCAGTCTGAGAAAAGATTTACCTTCAATGTGTTTCTGTGTGTGGAAAACATGAATAAATAATGATGATAAAGTTTTATTGATCATCAGAGGTCTCCAGCTGTGAGCAGTGTGACAGAGTTGATCCACTGAGAACATATGCGTAGATTTCAGGGGGGATGCAGGGGTATGTCCCCCCCAATATTTAGAAGACGTAGATTTGTCTCCCTCAAAAAATATGAAGAACCCACTCCTCAAAACATGTACGGAAAACAATAACTGTGTCTACTTTGCAGCATCGGGGGTTAAAGAACATGAAGTGAAAAATAAAGACAGTAGATTTATGTAGATTTAAACTTTGGAGCTTCTGGCTTTAACAAGGTCTCATTCTCTAACAGATTAGTTGTTGAGATGGACATGATTCCTAAAATAACAGATCCTGAAACACGTGTGATGTTTTGAATTAAAGAAAGTTTTGAACAATAAAGGATGATAATCATTTCCTTTACATAAATAAAGACATTTGCACCATAAATTGTTGCATCAAAATTCACCAGAATTCAGGAAATGAAGAGTTTGACAGACAATATTTTATGAGGGACGACCCCCAGACCCCCCAGTTATAATGTGTCCCCCCCCATCAATGTTGAATCAATGTCTGCCCTCTGCTGGAGACCCTGAGCTAACACATCACCGTCTGTCTGTTGGCTTTTAAACAGTGTTGGGGAGGAACTAGTTACATGTAACGGAGTTTATAAAGGTAAATGTAATCTGGTACTGGGAAAAAAAATTCTGATTAAATGAAAGAAAACATGAATAAAAATATGTATTTTTACTGTAGATACAAAATTAATAACATAATTACCAGGCCAAGCTTTCTGTAAAAGTCAGATTAAATACTTTTTAGCTGGGGCAGCCTCTAGCTCACCCAGTACGAGCGTGCACCCTATGTAGGCTTAGTCCTTTGCAGCGGCCCGGGTTCAAATCCAACCTGCGACCCTTTGCTGTGTGTCATCCCCTCTCTTTCTCTCCCCCTTTCCTGTCTATCCACTATCAAATAAAGGGAAAAGCCCCAAAAAATAATGTTTAAAAAAATATATATATACTTTTTAGCTGCACAAAATGTACATTTCGTAGTCTTTACAGTTAGGATTTTAGAGCACTTTCAAAATAAGGAGAATAAGCATGAGCATGTCAAAAGCCATGGTGGGCCAAAATAAAGGGAGCACTGGTTAAACTTGGCCTGTGGACCCCAAATTGGGCGGCCTTGGTTTTGAGTGTCTGCTGTGTCACAGAATAGAATAGAATAGAATAGAATAGAATAGATAGACTTTATTGATCCCTAATGGGGAAATTTCAGTGCTACAGGGACAAAATATAAGACACACAGCACACATAAAGAATATACAGGAGATAATAAATAGGATAGCATATATAACCCTATCCGTCAGGCCGCAAAGTCTGACTCTGTGTTGTGTTTATTTAGGATGTTGGATATACCAGGGCACGTGGCAGGGACAGGAAAACACGAGTCCAAATGGTGGTTGAGACAAGCAAAACTCCTCTCATTTATTGAGCCTTTCGGAAAACAAAAGAGAATATCACTCACACAACCAGTTTAGAAGAACAATCTGGCTCATAAATCACATACAGTACAAAATAAACCTTAGCTGCCCCTCTTGACAGTAAGTCCTAGTTGTGTGCCTATGTGCCTGTTCAACATGAATGACAGAAATGTTGGATTAAGCTAGCTTGTCACACACACACTTAGCTAGCAACTAGCATTAGCTGTGGATTTCTTAAACATTGACTCACACTGTCCACATATTCTGCTCAACCATCTACACAATAAAACTTCAAACAGGTGTAATATACAAAATCGTTACACCAACCAACCTATTTATAATTTAAATCAACGTGTCAGTGTTACAGTGCTCCGATACTCGGCTTACCTTTCGGAAAACAAAAGAGAATATGACCTCCGGTGGCCACGGAGGGTCAAAAAGGCTCCATGTTACGGCAAGCCAAACACAAAAGGAGCACTCAAAATAAAACAAGGGCGCCATCTGCTGGCCAATATAGAACACTTCCTTACACATACAACAAAAACTATTCAGCAATAAAGATAAAAAATACAAAGGAAAGAATGTACAAAAATATACAAGTTGCGAATAAAAATGTAGAATCTACTTAAATACAACCTATGTTTGTGCAAGTTGCACTATAGTGCACTATAGTGCAATATTGTAATGTGTATGAATGTTATCTAACACTCAGTGATGAAGTGAAACAAAGATTTTTTTTTGCCTGTGGAAGGAATGATTTCCTGTAGTGGTCTGTGTGACACCGAAGCTGTCAGAGTCTCTTGGCTCTGTTCAGTGATTGGTGGTGGTAATGGAAAGGAACAAGGAAACTTCATCCAGTTATGGGTTTTTCCCACATCTGTGGAATGAGGTGTGTATGCTAGGTAACAATGGTACATTATTCTATTGACATACTAATTAATGCAGCCCAATTCAGTTCACATGATACATAACAGATAATATTAAACAAGTTACACCTTTAAACTTTAAAACAATAAAATGTGAATATTGAACTTGCATCTTTTTTGTTTCTTTAAGTTGTTCCACACCATACATTTTAATGATCATTTATCATTGAATACAACCCCTCTAACATGACTTCAGACATGTAGAAATGTTTTAGGCTCAGAATGAAAAACTGCTCTAAACTTCTAACACTTTACTTTAAACAAATAACGAAAAACATTTAAAAGTGAGCAGGGGTTGGTCTAAATGGGGATGGATAGGGCAAAGCCCAGCAGTGGAAGAAGTATTCAGATCCTTTACTGCAGTCAAAGTACTAATACAACGCTGTGAAAATACTCTGTCACAGTAAGGGTCCTGGAGTGAAAATGTTACTACAAGTAAAAGTATGTAAGTATCATCAGGAAAATGTAGTTAAAGTATTAAAAGTAAATAAAATTCCGCCCATTTTATAAACTACAAGTGTTTTGTGTGTAGAAATCTTAATGTGTAAAGTAACTAGTAACTAAAGCTGTAACAGATGAATGTAGTGGAGTAAAAAGTACAATATTTCTCTCTGAAATGTAGCAGAGTAGAAGTAGAAAGTGGTATGAAAAGAAAAGACTCAAGTAAAGTACAAGTACCTCAACATTTGGACTTAAGTAGTTACATTCCTCCACATTCTAACAACTTACTAGTGTTTCATTAATTTTTGAAAGTATTATTATTATTATATATATATATATATATATATATATATATATATATATATATATATACAATCCTTCTTTTACTTTGCAATTCCATTGACCCGGGTCGACTTAATAAAATCAATAACAGACCTTACTAAACAAAGTGAAATTAGTGTCAGTATTTCAACATCAACATCTTGAAGCAGTCCTGCACATTGTCTATTTGATGTCATGAAGCCAGTTGTCTCATCACCTGGCCAATACCTCACTGAGATCAGCTCTTGTCTTCAGACCCAAAGGTTGTGAGTTCAAGCCCCCAGGGTCAATATTAATGAATTGTCCCTTTTAGAAAACAACAACAGGACCAGACACTGTTTTTGTGACGATATGTCTTTTATTTTTGAATGCTTAGTTGATTATATAGTAAAGGAAATCAGCTGAATAAAGAACACAACACATCAGTTTTAAGAATAAGAAGTAACCAGTTCATTAAACCAGTGGACTATATGAATTATTAATAGTTATTATGAAGTGTTATTACAGTTGCATTCTCCTCTTGTATCACAGAAAGGTCCGACAAAATATACACTTTTATTTTCTATCTGGACATTTTGGATAAAAAGATCATCACCACTCATGTCTGGTAGGTTTACCTTTGGACGGAGTCAGGCTAGCTGTTTCCAGTCTTTATGCTAAGCTAGGCTAGCTGTTTCCCCCTGTTTCCAGTATTTATGCTAAGCTAAGCTAGCTGTTTCCCCCTGTTTTGAAGTCTTTCTGTTAAGCTAAGCTAGCTCTTTATGCTAAGCTAACATCTACTCGAGGGAACTTCATATTTAGCGTACACACATGAGAGTTGTCTCGATCTGAACAATAACTCTCAGAGAGAAATCTAATTAGTGTGTTAATATTTTATCAGATGTGTGGGCGCTGTTTATAACAGATAATATTCAGTAAACTAAAATGGAAAAGATGTGAGAGTATTCAAATGTTTTCTGTATTTCATTCTGTGTTATTTATTATACATTAAAAGTCCTATTACTGATTTGTTTTTGTCCAGCTCAGTGAGCCAGTTTCTGTCTAATTTTAAACCCAAATGTGAACTGTTCCCTAACTCTTCAGATAATAAACAAGTGAAAGTGAGTCATCTGTCAGCAGAGAGCTGTTTCTGTCTGCTGAACAAACTGAAAGAGAATCAATGATAGAGATTATAGATGAGCTGTAGAGGCATCATGATGGTGGGTTAGAGTTACACACACAGGTTCTTGGAGCACACGAAAGAAGCCTGGTTGGTACAAGCCCAGTCATTCCAGTTATTTCCTGTAAGGACAGTTTACAACCAATGTAACTGATTACATTTAACTTTTATATTTAAAAGTGCAACATACACCAAGATGTTGTTTTTTTTACCGCTGGGCCAGTTCATTGTAAGACAGTCCTCCCCTCCACAACAGTTATTAGGCTCCCCCACATTCCAGGTTTTGTAGTTGAATTTGGATCCATCAGTCCACAACCACGTACCCTCCTGGAGGAGAAAGATTGTTTAAAAGTCAAAGTGAAATCAAGAGCTTTTGGTCTTGTAATACTCATTGCGTCCAGAAGACTTCTTATTTTCTACAACAACTCATGAGACCCAACGCATTCTCATGAACGGGTTTGTAAGATATCGTATGAAAACATATGCACAATCGCCTAATTTTGTATCAAATCCTACGAAATTAGCTGACCGCCTGCCGGTCATATGACATATGATATGATATGATATTAAATTTAGCTGAGAAAAGGTGACAGTGAGCCGGGTACTGTGCGTCATGCAACGACGACATTTATGTTTAGATACCAAAACGACTAGTTAAGATTGGAAAAAAAAACGTGGTTTGGATTAAAACACTCCAGGGACATAAATACTCATTCAGAGGGTGAAAGTATTTTGTTTTCTTCTTAACTTCTTACATGACATGAACTCTGCTCTCTAACTTGAAAGTCCTGTGTTTTAGGAGCCAAACATCCCCCCCCCGACCTCCTCCCTATGAGGATCTTCATGTTCTTATACAGCAGCAGTCAATGTGCTGCTGACAGTAATAAATGTGGAATACATACATATTACAGTGATTTACTTTTCACAGCTATATGTACGAATGCTTCATAAGAACAGGCTGAGAGATGAGCGACATCACTTCCTGTGTGATGATAAAAGTCTCACCTTCACTGCGTCAGAGCCTCCGATCCAGGAAGGTCTCGGTGTACCGGCCACTTGCTGAATGAAGGCTTTGATAAATTGATGTTCTGCATCTGAGTGGATGGAAGCCAGATTCCCACCAGCGGTCTGGCAGAAGGTCTAATGGAGACAATATCATCAGTTTAAAATGTCAAGAAAAACAAAACATAATCACATTATTAACAGATCTCAGGGCAGTTTTAGAGTCACAGGGCACATTTTAATAATTTTAATCAATGGTGTGGAAAAAGTATTCAGATCCTTTACTGCAGTAAAAGTACTAATACCACACTGTAAAAATACTCTGTTACAGTAAAAGTCCTGCATTGAAAATAGTATGTAAGAATCATCGGTATTAACGGGTGTTCATGTCTTGACAGTGTTTGATCTTTTTTCTAATGATGTGGTATTAGTAGTTTTACTGCAGTAAAGTATTAGAGTACACTGGTATTTAGCATACATGTGTTATGATAGAAAGAACTGCTGTACCTCTGCATCGATCCAGGTCTTTGTCTGGATGTAGAAAGCGAAACAGCGAGAGCCAAACTTTCTCCAACCAGGAGGACAGCAAGCTTGACCCTGTATGAACAAACAAGCCAAAAACAATCAGACTAATCTATATAAACAACTGTTCATTTATGGGATTGTTCCTCCGCAGCGCTGTGGAGATAGAGCTGGCAATGCAAGACTACAATCAGAGCAACCCAACGAGTCAGAGATACTGTTCTGACCTGGGGGGAGGTGTTATTTTCTTCAAGACACTTCAAGATCACAAAAATGTCAATTTATTATAAGATTAATATTATATAATATTATAAGATATTATAATAAAAATGGAAAACTGAGGCTTATCAGTAGCAGAATTAACAATGAACAATTATGCAGTTGATTCACCAAATTTCCATTTTTAATTACAGGGCAAAGTCTTTTATTTTAGTGATTTATTTCTTGGGAGTGTACTTACATATGCAGTCAACAGTCCGCTGGACAAACAGAGCAACAAAGCAAACAGAAAGACTGATGTCATCTGTGGAAAGAAATTCAACAAAGTCAACATACTGCAAGGAAATAATTGCAGACAATGAATGACTGAAATTGATCATTAATGAGCCATTTATCAAAGTAAACTATCCAGCTAGTTATAAGTGTATTATAAAATATCGATACAGTTTAATATTTGATAGATTATCCATCGTCATTCGCTTATCCAGGGTCAGGTCGCGAGGACAGCAGCTCCAGCAGGGGAACCCAAACTTCTCTTTCCTGAGCCACATTAACCAGCTCTGAAGCTACATATAGATATAATCCCTCCACCTAGTCCTGGTTCTTCCCCGAGGCCTCCTCCCAGCTGGACGTGCCTAGGGAGGCGCCCAGGAGGCATCGATACCAGACGCCCAAACAACCTCCAATGGCTCTTTTCAGCGCAAAGGAGCAGCAGCTCTACTCCGAGCTCCTCACAGATGACTGAGCTTCTCACCCTATCTCTAAAGGAGAGGCCAGCCACCCTCCTGAGGAAGCCCGTTTCAGTCACTAGTACCTGTGATCTCGTTCTTTCAGTCATGACCCAGCCTTCATGACCATAGGTGAGGCCTTCTGGCTCAGCTCTCTTTTGTTATAACAACGGTGCAGTAAAGTGAATGTAATAGCCCCTGCGTCGATTCTCTGTTGTCCCGTCACTCACAAACAAAACCCCAAGGAACTTGAACTCCTGGGACTCATTCCCTCCCCCCAAAATGTCCTCACAATAAAGATAGGATTAGTTATTATTAAAAGTAAAATAAATGAAATTGTGATAATAAATTGAAATATAAACACCTTTGCTGAGGTGGTGATTGGCTGACACAGAGGAGAAGAACAAGCTGATGACTGTCACTGAAAGAAAATGTCAGATCTGAATACTATTAAATACTCAATAATAAAAAAAAAATAGGTTAAACTTAACCTAATTTACATCATTAATGCATCCACAATCTGTACTTAATTTTATCTTTACTCAACAGGAATAAACTCTGCAATCTAGCATAAACAAAATATATATCAAACTTTCAGACAAATCTTTCAATTATATTGATGACAATACAATGTGAAAAGGTCCATTATACTCACATCAATAATCTTTGTTCTGACTGGTGTGGTTTGGGTTTGGAGTGAAATGAGAGCCACTAATATACCTTTGGGAAGGGGAGTGGTCTTAGTCATGATTGACAGTTCATGCAATGATGCAGGTAGAGACTTGATACTTAACCAATATTTAACAGGGTGTAAATGTCAGGGTCAGTGGTGTATGACGGTGTCTGGATGTGATGAACAATGTGTGTTTAACATGTGGACTTAAGTGTTTATTTTATTAACCACACCGTGACACCAGGATCTCTTTATGATGATATCTGTTAATTCTCTCTGGTGACAAACACGAATAAACACGACATTGTTATTAATCAGAACAGCCTGCTCAAGCTTCTCTCCCAAATGGGATTACAAAAGAGGCATTAAAAATTGGCTTTAACAATATAAAGCAATACGATATACAGTGAAAACATACCTGGTGACAAACATGAATATCCGACCACAAGTACAAACCTGTGCTACTTCAGAATCAGAATCAGAATCAGAATCAGAAAGGGTTTTATTGCCAAGTACGTTGCACATACGAGGAATTTGTCATGGTGTTGTTGGAGCATGTCACACATTCAAATATAAGAAGGATAAAAAGAATATAAACAATATAAGTATAAACATATACACACAGTATGTATTAATAACGATAAAATAAAATTAAATAAATAGTAAAATAAGTTAAACAGTAGTAAAAAGGAACGCTACAGCAGAGAAGGTACAGTGGCATGAGGAGCCAGAGGTGTAGTTTGGAGAGATACTTACCTGGGAGAACAATAGTTACCTCTGACCACTTCCAATAGTTCTCCACCTTTACCTCTTTAGTGAGAAGAGTACATTCCTGGTTCACATGGCAAGATCCCACAAACACACAAACTGAAATGGCCCAAGCAAGATATGTTATCCTTAAAGCCACACAAAGCACAGCTTTTGCCAAAGAACCGTCACCCCTCCAGGCAAACAAAGCTGTATCCAGAAACAGCCACTTGCAGAAACTCAGCCCAACCTTGGAAGACGATCTCATTTGTGTTGGAGGCCGACTAAAGCACTCCGACCTTGCAACTGCAGAACAGCAGCCCAAAAAGTCTGTCCAAGGATAGTCACATCTCTGAACTGCTCACCCGACATCATCATGAGCATGTGATAAACCAATGCTGTCACTTGACGGAAGGAGCGATTAAGGCAGCAGGATTATGGATCCTTGGAGGCAAGGCGCTAATCAATCCAGTACACAACGCACGGTGGACCTGCCACCTGAACGCATCCTAACCTGCCCTCCTTTTACGTATGTGGGGCTCAATGTATTTGGAGCTCAGTCTGTCACAACCAGATGCACCAGAGGAGGACAGGCAGAGAGCAAGAGGGGGGGGTCATCATGTTACGCTGCATGAGTTTGAGAGCTGTACACATCGAGATCAGTGAGTCTATGGATACGTCAAGCTGCATAAATGCTCTCAGGCACTTCTTCGCACTCAGAGGCCCTGTGAAACAGCTCAGATCTTATTGTGGTACTAACTTTGTTGGAGCGTGCAAGGAGCTTGGGATGGACAAAACTGTGCAGAGGTATGTCAGTGAGCAGGGTTGCTGCTGGGATTTCAACCCACCACATGTCTCTTGTATGGGAGGCTCTTGAGAGCGAATGATTGGCATTGCCTTAAGAATCCTTGATTCAATATTTCTTCAGCAAAACACTCACCTTTCCCACGAAGTGCTTTGCACATTAATGGCAGAGGTCACAGCTATCATAAATGCATGACCACTCCTACCTTTGTCAGCGGACCCAGACAATCCGCAACGAGACAAAATTGTTTTAGAAGGTTGCAGAGAAAAGTTGCAGTGGTCTGAACCGGCCCTCTCAGCTCGACTCACCTGTTTCCACAGCTAATAACGAATTCATCTTGTAAAGTCAGCTAAAAACTAAATAAATAAAATTATCCATAATCAATTTTATTTCTGTTACAAACTGTTAACTGGTCGAAATGGCATATAGACGGAGGCTCAACTTGCGCCCGAAAGCACGTATGGTAGAGCGAGCTAGAGAGTGACTGATTTGAGGGAGTGCCTAGGACAAACATGTCAGTCAGAGAAATAAAACGGGTTTTTGCCTTTTCATCACTAGAAATGTAACTGTAGCAAGCATCTCACTTTCACTAACATTATCCACGTTCATACTTAGACGCAGCAAATGAGATATCTAGCTACAAAAAGCATGGAAGTCAGAAGTTAGAACAGAAGTACAAAGAGTTGTTGCTATTGAGATGATACACCATCTCATCTCATCTCATCTCATCTCATTGGTGTGAACTGGCAGGTTTTAGAACGCAAGTAGTTGCAAGTTTCAACTCGTCTTATATCTTTGGTCTGAACTGGGCTTTACACAGAAGACATGAGTTCCACCACCTCCTGGAGAATTCTTGGACAAGGACCTGTACACAAGTCAATGGAGACAA
The DNA here is from genome assembly GCF_008315115.2 of Sander lucioperca. Classification (NCBI taxonomy): domain Eukaryota; kingdom Metazoa; phylum Chordata; class Actinopteri; order Perciformes; family Percidae; genus Sander; species Sander lucioperca. The sequence continues at coordinate 26,804,524 of NC_050180.1, forward strand.
ATTCAGGCTCCTGCCAACCAGTTCTGGACTCATTGGAGCTGTGAATGCTTTCCTTCCCTTGCAACAAAGACAGACTACACGCAACTGCCGGCCTATGGCCAGGATCACCGCTACGCTCCCTGGAAAGGATGGTCATTAAGAAAGCTCGAGGTGAAGACTGACTGACCAAGACAATGTAAAATCATTTCTCAGACCAAATGCAGAAATTGCTCTACTTCTACACAAAGACTGATTTAGAGACTAATGTTCTGGACTCCTGCAAATTCATAGTGACCTCACATTGGTCAGGCGGGGAGTGTGTTGCCTTTATGGTATTTTCTATAAATAATGTGTTAATAATTATTTGCAGTTGAAAAGTGGAGTTAATAATAGATTTCATATTGTATCGTTTTTATATTGTCTTACCATGATGTCACTTCCTGTTGTAGTACTTCCGGTTCCGCCAGGTCCTGTTTACAGCAGACAGGCAGTGCATGTTCTTACCTCAATCTGTGTGCATCCACTGAAAGTATCATAGAGGCAATACCCTAAATTTATTTATTTGACAGTGAACATGTTAGTCTGTCTTCATTGGCTGCGGTTTAACTTGTGTTAAATCAGAGTTGCAACACACTGTATAAGATAAGTAAGTGATAGTGAAATACTATTAAAGTGCTACAGCTGCATTTATAGTAGAGACAAAACAGAAGAAAGGTTTTATTTCTGTAATTCACTACTTTGTTTTAATGCCGCTCCCTCTGCTCAGGTTAGGGTTAGTCAGCAGCAGTCCCAACGTTTTTGTCGTTTTTCGATGTTTTTTTATAACCAGGGGTTAAATAGATTGGGAGGACTGGCCAGGTGCTCCCAGTTACCTTGTTAAGACCTCAGCCACAGACGTGCACAAGAAAGACAACAGTACACAGGCACAAGGCAACAGGTTCTGGGCTGTCAAAATTCTCAGGCAGAGGAATACTTCAACTTTGTCCCTCCATAGATGATGAGAGATGTAGCAGCTGAATGATAAGACAGAGCTGGTCACCCTGCCAAGGCCATAGAGAAAAGTAAACTCAATTTGCATGTAATGAGATATTTGGGCACAGTCAATATCTTTGTTTACTTTGAAGGTTTAACTAAACTTAACGCCATCCAGTTGGATGTTTAAATACATCTTCAGGAAGACAGGAGCTTCAGAGAGTTGGGATGGCACCAACACTGTACTGTGTGATCCTAAATCCTCCTCAATTGGGTGTTTATGCTCCTTTCCTTTCATGTTTAAATGCTCTTGTGTAAATCATCAAAGTCTCCCAAAAACCTTGACATATGTGAAATGAGTTGTGCTGCTCCTGAGTTTTTCCTTAAGAGTATTCACCATAACCAGAGTCAGTATGTAAACACATACAGGGGAACAAGGAACCAAAGACAAGAAAACTTTGATACGACAGTCACAGTCTGTGCTTTTACAAAACCAACTTGTCCTCAGTGTGAGTTTTGTTTGACATGTTTAAACACACCAACAGGAATATTATATCCGTGTTGGTGTGTTTAAACAGATAAAACTCACATGCATCCCTGCTGAACACATGACTGGTTTGAGTGGTTTGCCAACTGAGGGGAAGTAAGGTGGATTCTACACACATAGACAATGATAAAAGAAGCTCTTTGAGGGTTTTGGGGGGATGGGTCAAATAACACAGGACTTTCACCCAGGAGACCAGGGTTCATGTCCTGTTCTTGTCCCGTTTGTCACTGAAACGTACATTTCGTAACACCAAACAAAGGAAATAATTTCCAACTTTCTTTTATTGAAAAAAATTAACAATGAATTGAATATAAAAGGCAGCACTAAAAAAAGAATGACAGTTACATTTTAAAGTTTTCTGCTGATATTTTCTTTTGAATAACTAAAAAATCAGAGTTATAATGAGTATCTTACACAATGTGTTTATGTTGTTAGACCACTTTCTCTTACCCCCATCATTGCCAGGTGTTTTGAAAGACTGATCCTTCCCCACATAAAGGCTGCCATCCCTGCTGATCTTGATAAACATCAGTTTCCATATCAGACCAACAGATGAACAGATGATGCAGTTACATCAGCTCTCCACTCAGCGCTAACACACCTGGAACATCAGAACACATATGTAAGAATGCTGTCTGTTGACTTTAGTTCAGCTTTTAGTACAATACTCCCATACAAACTGATCCATGAACAGAGCAATTTGAGCTTAAAACACACACGTACAACACGTCTGAGTTGATTTGAACGCACCATAAGTAGGCGTGTGTGCACGTTACTCAGTATGGGTCAGTTGATTGATAGACTCATATAGATGTAGGCAATAAAAAAATAATATATTTTAAAAATGTCTTCAAAAATATAGAGAGGAAAACTCATTTAAATATGCAATAATAAAGATCAGTGTATATGATGGAATAGTGGCATTAGAATGTGCATGAGGCCACCAAATTTGGGCTATTACGGCCAAACATATCTCTGGGGAGGCATGCTCCCAGACCCCCCTATGTTATATTAAACCTTAAATTACACTAGTTTTATTTTAGCCGGTCCCCCATTGGGCGAGATGCGGCAGTAAAACACTTTGGAACAGTTTATGGATATGTGGGTGTTTCCATCAGTCATAAATGAAATGTAGGCTAGTTGGAATCCATGATTTGGAGAGACAAATGGTAGAGGATCTTTCAACAAAAATCCTCCTCCTGAACAATCTGTCCCCCTCGTTTCTGAAATCATGGCTACGCCCCTGGTTCCAACCCCACATCAAATTTGTGGATGACACCACCGTAGTTGTACTCATAACAGACAACAATGAAACAGCCTACAGAGAGGAGGTACAACATCTGGCTCAGTGGTGTCAGCATAACAACCTAGACCTTAAAAACTAAGACCAAGGAAGTGATGATAGATTTCAGCTGGTCAGGGTGTACTGAACATCCCACTCTCTGCAGGACATCTACACTGGCGACTGAAAAAGAAAGCCTGCTGTATAATAAAGGACCCATCCCACCCTGGACACTGCCTGTTCTCACCCCTCCCCTCAGAGAGTGGGTACAGAGCAATAAAATGTAAAACAAATCAGCTGAAAAACATCTTATTTACAAAAGCTGTAGCCACACACAGACACACACACACACACACACACACACTTCCAAAGACTAAAATAACTTTGAATCACTGTTTTGCACAAATCGTTTTATGCTGCTAACTTACATTAACCGCTGTTTTAAAGGTTTTCAAAAACTCCTGCTTTATTATTTAAGATACCTTGTATATATTTTGCTTTCATATTTGTTCTAATCGCCTTTGTCTGTGTTCTATTTACTTACTTTGTTCTATTTATAAAAAAATGTATGCACACTGATGAAGAGCTTCTGAACAGATTTTCATAGTACAATGACAATAAACATTATCTGTATTGCGCAAGTAGATATCGTAATGACGATATAATAAAAACGATATATTGTGCAGCCGTATTACTCTTAAGACACACAAAAACAGCTCAAAGAGACAGAAACAATCATAAAGGGACACAAAACAACAATCAAAATGACCTCAAACTCAAAATGACAAAAATACAAAGACCGCCACAAAACAATAATCTTGTTTTCGGAGCATCGTCAGTTTGTTTCTGTCACACCATCGGTTCAGTCTGAGAAAAGATTTACCTTCAATGTGTTTCTGTGTGTGGAAAACATGAATAAATAATGATGATAAAGTTTTATTGATCATCAGAGGTCTCCAGCTGTGAGCAGTGTGACAGAGTTGATCCACTGAGAACATATGCGTAGATTTCAGGGGGGATGCAGGGGTATGTCCCCCCCAATATTTAGAAGACGTAGATTTGTCTCCCTCAAAAAATATGAAGAACCCACTCCTCAAAACATGTACGGAAAACAATAACTGTGTCTACTTTGCAGCATCGGGGGTTAAAGAACATGAAGTGAAAAATAAAGACAGTAGATTTATGTAGATTTAAACTTTGGAGCTTCTGGCTCTAACAAGGTCTCATTCTCTAACAGATTAGTTGTTGAGATGGACATGATTCCTAAAATAACAGATCCTGAAACACGTGTGATGTTTTGAATTAAAGAAAGTTTTGAACAATAAAGGAGAATAATCATTTCCTTTACATAAATAAAGACATTTGCACCATAAATTGTTGCATCAAAATTCACCAGAATTCAGGAAATGAAGAGTTTGACAGACAATATTTTATGAGGGACGACCCCCAGACCCCCCAGTTATAATGTGTCCCCCCCCATCAATGTTGAATCAATGTCTGCCCTCTGCTGGAGACCCTGAGCTAACACATCACCGTCTGTCTGTTGGCTTTTAAACAGTGTTGGGGAGGAACTAGTTACATGTAACGGAGTTTATAAAGGTAAATGTAATCTGGTACTGGGAAAAAAAATTCTGATTAAATGAAAGAAAACATGAATAAAAATATGTATTTTTACTGTAGATACAAAATTAATAACATAATTACCAGGCCAAGCTTTCTGTAAAAGTCAGATTAAATACTTTTTAGCTGGGGCAGCCTCTAGCTCACCCAGTACGAGCGTGCACCCTATGTAGGCTTAGTCCTTTGCAGCGGCCCGGGTTCAAATCCAACCTGCGACCCTTTGCTGTGTGTCATCCCCTCTCTTTCTCTCCCCCTTTCCTGTCTATCCACTATCAAATAAAGGGAAAAGCCCCAAAAAATAATGTTTAAAAAAATATATATATACTTTTTAGCTGCACAAAATGTACATTTCGTAGTCTTTACAGTTAGGATTTTAGAGCACTTTCAAAATAAGGAGAATAAGCATGAGCATGTCAAAAGCCATGGTGGGCCAAAATAAAGGGAGCACTGGTTAAACTTGGCCTGTGGACCCCAAATTGGGCGGCCTTGGTTTTGAGTGTCTGCTGTGTCACAGAATAGAATAGAATAGAATAGAATAGAATAGATAGACTTTATTGATCCCTAATGGGGAAATTTCAGTGCTACAGGGACAAAATATAAGACACACAGCACACATAAAGAATATACAGGAGATAATAAATAGGATAGCATATATAACCCTATCCGTCAGGCCGCAAAGTCTGACTCTGTGTTGTGTTTATTTAGGATGTTGGATATACCAGGGCACGTGGCAGGGACAGGAAAACAGGAGTCCAAATGGTGGTTGAGACAAGCAAAACTCCTCTCATTTATTGAGCCTTTCGGAAAACAAAAGAGAATATCACTCACACAACCAGTTTAGAAGAACAATCTGGCTCATAAATCACATACAGTACAAAATAAACCTTAGCTGCCCCTCTTGACAGTAAGTCCTAGTTGTGTGCCTATGTGCCTGTTCAACATGAATGACAGAAATGTTGGATTAAGCTAGCTTGTCACACACACACTTAGCTAGCAACTAGCATTAGCTGTGGATTTCTTAAACATTGACTCACACTGTCCACATATTCTGCTCAACCATCTACACAATAAAACTTCAAACAGGTGTAATATACAAAATCGTTACACCAACCAACCTATTTATAATTTAAATCAACGTGTCAGTGTTACAGTGCTCCGATACTCGGCTTACCTTTCGGAAAACAAAAGAGAATATGACCTCCGGTGGCCACGGAGGGTCAAAAAGGCTCCATGTTACGGCAAGCCAAACACAAAAGGAGCACTCAAAATAAAACAAGGGCGCCATCTGCTGGCCAATATAGAACACTTCCTTACACATACAACAAAAACTATTCAGCAATAAAGATAAAAAATACAAAGGAAAGAATGTACAAAAATATACAAGTTGCGAATAAAAATGTAGAATCTACTTAAATACAACCTATGTTTGTGCAAGTTGCACTATAGTGCACTATAGTGCAATATTGTAATGTGTATGAATGTTATCTAACACTCAGTGATGAAGTGAAACAAAGATTTTTTTTTGCCTGTGGAAGGAATGATTTCCTGTAGTGGTCTGTGTGACACCGAAGCTGTCAGAGTCTCTTGGCTCTGTTCAGTGATTGGTGGTGGTAATGGAAAGGAACAAGGAAACTTCATCCAGTTATGGGTTTTTCCCACATCTGTGGAATGAGGTGTGTATGCTAGGTAACAATGGTACATTATTCTATTGACATACTAATTAATGCAGCCCAATTCAGTTCACATGATACATAACAGATAATATTAAACAAGTTACACCTTTAAACTTTAAAACAATAAAATGTGAATATTGAACTTGCATCTTTTTTGTTTCTTTAAGTTGTTCCACACCATACATTTTAATGATCATTTATCATTGAATACAACCCCTCTAACATGACTTCAGACATGTAGAAATGTTTTAGGCTCAGAATGAAAAACTGCTCTAAACTTCTAACACTTTACTTTAAACAAATAACGAAAAACATTTAAAAGTGAGCAGGGGTTGGTCTAAATGGGGATGGATAGGGCAAAGCCCAGCAGTGGAAGAAGTATTCAGATCCTTTACTGCAGTCAAAGTACTAATACCACACTGTAAAAATACTGTGAAAATACTCTGTCACAGTAAGGGTCCTGGAGTGAAAATGTTACTACAAGTAAAAGTATGTAAGTATCATCAGGAAAATGTAGTTAAAGTATTAAAAGTAAATAAAATTCCGCCCATTTTATAAACTACAAGTGTTTTGTGTGTAGAAATCTTAATGTGTAAAGTAACTAGTAACTAAAGCTGTAACAGATGAATGTAGTGGAGTAAAAAGTACAATATTTCTCTCTGAAATGTAGCAGAGTAGAAGTAGAAAGTGGTATGAAAAGAAAAGACTCAAGTAAAGTACAAGTACCTCAACATTTGGACTTAAGTAGTTACATTCCTCCACATTCTAACAACTTACTAGTGTTTCATTAATTTTTGAAAGTATTATTATTATTATATATATATATATATATATATATATATATATATATATATACAATCCTTCTTTTACTTTGCAATTCCATTGACCCGGGTCGACTTAATAAAATCAATAACAGACCTTACTAAACAAAGTGAAATTAGTGTCAGTATTTCAACATCAACATCTTGAAGCAGTCCTGCACATTGTCTATTTGATGTCATGAAGCCAGTTGTCTCATCACCTGGCCAATACCTCACTGAGATCAGCTCTTGTCTTTAGACCCAAAGGTTGTGAGTTCAAGCCCCCAGGGTCAATATTAATGAATTGTCCCTTTTAGAAAACAACAACAGGACCAGACACTGTTTTTGTGACGATATGTCTTTTATTTTTGAATGCTTAGTTGATTATATAGTAAAGGAAATCAGCTGAATAAAGAACACAACACATCAGTTTTAAGAATAAGAAGTAACCAGTTCATTAAACCAGTGGACTATATGAATTATTAATAGTTATTATGAAGTGTTATTACAGTTGCATTCTCCTCTTGTATCACAGAAAGGTCCGACAAAATATACACTTTTATTTTCTATCTGGACATTTTGGATAAAAAGATCATCACCACTCATGTCTGGTAGGTTTACCTTTGGACAGAGTCAGGCTAGCTGTTTCCAGTCTTTATGCTAAGCTAGGCTAGCTGTTTCCCCCTGTTTCCAGTATTTATGCTAAGCTAAGCTAGCTGTTTCCCCCTGTTTTGAAGTCTTTCTGTTAAGCTAAGCTAGCTCTTTATGCTAAGCTAACATCTACTCGAGGGAACTTCATATTTAGCGTACACACATGAGAGTTGTCTCGATCTGAACAATAACTCTCAGAGAGAAATCTAATTAGTGTGTTAATATTTTATCAGATGTGTGGGCGCTGTTTATAACAGATAATATTCAGTAAACTAAAATAGAAAAGATGTGTGAGTATTCAAATGTTTTCTGTATTTCATTTTGTGTTATTTACTATACATTAAAAGTCCAATTACTGATTTGTTTTTGTCCAGATCAGTGAGCCAGTTTCTGTCTAATTTTAAACCCAAATGTGAACTGTTCCCTAACTCTTCAGATAATAAACAAGTGAAAGTGAGTCATCTGTCAGCAGAGAGCTGTTTCTGTCTGCTGAACAAACTGAAAGAGAATCAATGATAGAGATTATAGATGAGCTGTAGAGGCATCATGATGGCGTGTTAGAGTTACACACACAGGTTCTTGGAGCACACGAAAGAAGCCTGGTTGGTACAAGCCCAGTCATTCCAGTTATTTCCTGTAAGGACAGTTTACAACCAATGTAACTGATTACATTTAACTTTTATATTTAAAAGTGCAACATACACCAAGATGTTGTTTTTTTTACCGCTGGGCCAGTTCATTGTAAGACAGTCCTCCCCTCCACAACAGTTATTAGGCTCCCCCACATTCCAGGTTTTGTAGTTGAATTTGGATCCATCAGTCCACAACCACGTACCCTCCTGGAGGAGAAAGATTGTTTAAAAGTCAAAGTGAAATCAAGAGCTTTTGGTCTTGTAATACTCATTGCGTCCAGAAGACTTCTTATTTTCTACAACAACTCATGAGACCCAACGCATTCTCATGAACGGGTTTGTAAGATATCGTATGAAAACATATGCACAATCGCCTAATTTTGTATCAAATCCTACGAAATTAGCTGACCGCCTGCCGGTCATATGACATATGATATGATATGATATTAAATTTAGCTGAGAAAAGGTGACAGTGAGCCGGGTACTGTGCGTCATGCAACGACGACATTTATGTTTAGATACCAAAACGACTAGTTAAGATTGGAAAAAAAAACGTGGTTTGGATTAAAACACTCCAGGGACATAAATACTCATTCAGAGGGTGAAAGTATTTTGTTTTCTTCTTAACTTCTTACATGACATGAACTCTGCTCTCTAACTTGAAAGTCCTGTGTTTTAGGAGCCAAACATCCCCCCCGACCTCCTCCCTACGAGGATCTTCATGTTCTTATACAGCAGCAGTCAATGTGCTGCTGACAGTAATAAATGTGGAATACATACATATTACAGTGATTTACTTTTCACAGCTATATGTACGAGTGCTTCATAAGAACAGGCTGAGAGACGAGCGACATCACTTCCTGTGTGATGATAAAAGTCTCACCTTCACTGCGTCAGAGCCTCCGATCCAGGAAGTTCTCGGTGTACCGGTCACTTGCTGAATGAAGGCTTTGAAAATTTATGTTCTGCATCTGAGTGGATGGAAGCCAGATTCCCACCAGCGGTCTGGCAGAAGGTCTAATGGAGACAATATCATCAGTTTAAAATGTCAAGAAAAACAAAACATAATCACATTATTGACAGATCTCAGGGCAGTTTTAGAGTCACAGGGCACATTTTAATAATTTTAATCAATGGTGTGGAAAAAGTATTCAGATCCTTTACTGCAGTAAAAGTACTAATACCACACTGTAAAAATACTCTGTTACAGTAAAAGTCCTGCATTGAAAATAGTATGTAAGAATCATCGGTATTAACGGGTGTTCATGTCTCAGAGTGTTTGATCTTTTTTCTAATGATGTGGTATTAGTAGTTTTACTGCAGTAAAGTATTAGAGTACACTGGTATTAAGCATACATGTGTTATGATAGAAAGAACTGCTGTACCTCTGCATCGGACCAGGTCTTTGTCTGGATGTAGAAAGCGAAACAGCGAGACTCAAACTTTCTCCAACCAGGAGGGCAGCAAGCTTGACCCTGTATGAACAAACAAGCCAAAAACAATCAGACTAGTCTATATAAACAACTGTTCATTTATGGGATTGTTCCTCCGCAGCGCTGTGGAGATAGAGCTGGCAATGCAAGACTACAATCAGAGCAACCCAACGAGTCAGAGATACTGTTCTGACCTGGTGGGAGGTGTTATTTTCTTCAAGACACTGTGATCACAAAAATGTCAATTTATTATAAGTTACACAAGACTTTAACAGCCTCTAACTCAGGCAGTTAAGAGCTAAATTTAGCTTTAGATGTTATACGAATATGGTCCCTGTTGCACAGGTTTTATCAGCTCACAAATTTTTTTGCACATTTAGGAGTGCAACTATTATTGATAAAAATGGAAAACTGAGGCTTATCAGTAGCAGAATTAACAATGAACAATTATGCAGTTGATTCACCAAATTTCCATTTTTAATTACAGGACAAAGTCTTTTATTTTAGTGATTTATTTCTTGGGAGTGTACTTACATATGCAGTCAACAGTCCGCTGGACAAACAGAGCAACAAAGCAAACGGAAAGACTGATGTCATCTGTGGAAAGAAATTCAACAAAGTCAACATACTGCAAGGAAATAATTGCAGACAATGAATGACTGAAATTGATCATTAATGAGCCATTTATCAAAGTAAACTATCCAGCTAGTTATAAGTGTATTATAAAATATCGATACAGTTTAATATTTGATAGATTATCCATCGTCATTCGCTTATCCGGGGTCAGGTCGCGAGGACAGCAGCTCCAGCAGGGGACCCCAAACTTCTCTTTCCTGAGCCACATTAACCAGCTCTGAAGCTACATATAGATATAATCCCTCCACCTAGTCCTGGTTCTTCCCCGAGGCCTCCTCCCAGCTGGACGTGCCTAGGGAGGCGCCCAGGAGGCATCGATACCAGACGCTCAAACCACCTCCAATGGCTCTTTTCAGCACAAAGGAGCAGCAGCTCTACTCCGAGTTCCTCACAGATGACTGAGCTTCTCACCCTATCTCTAAAGGAGAGGCCAGCCACCCACCTGAGGAAACCCATTTCAGTCACTAGTACCGTCGATTCTCTGTTGTCCCGTCACTCACAAACAAAACCCCAAGGAACTTGAACTCCTGGGACTCATTCCCTCCCCCCAAAATGTCCTCACAATAAAGATAGGATTAGTTATTATTAAAAGTAAAAATAAATGAAATTGTGATAATAAATTGAAATATAAACACCTTTGCTGAGGTGGTGATTGGCTGACACAGAGGAGAAGAACAAGCTGATGACTGTCACTGAAAGAAAATGTCACAGATCTGAATACTGTTAAACACTCAATAATAAAAAAAAATAGGTTAAACTTAACCTAATTTACATCATTAATGCATCCACAATCTGTACTTAATTTTATCTTTACTCAACAGGAATAAACTCTGCAATCTAGCATAAACAAAATATATCAAACTTTCAGACAAATCTTTCAATGATAATGATGACAATACAATGTGAAAAGGTCCATTATACTCACATCAATAATCTTTGTTCTGACTGGTGTGGTTTGGGTTTGGAGTGAAATGAGAGCCACTAATATACCTTTGGGAAGGGGAGTGGTCTTAGTCATGATTGACAGTTCATGCAATGATGCAGGTAGAGACTTGATATTGAACCAATATTTAACAGGGTGTAAATGTCAGGGTCAGTGGTGTATGACGGTGTCTGGATGTGATGAACAATGTGTGTTTAACATGTGGACTTAAGTGTTTATTTTATTAACCACACCGTGACACCAGGATCTCTTTATGATGATATCTGTTAATTCTCTCTGGTGACAAACACGAATAAACACGACATTGTTATTAATCAGAACAGCCTGCTCAAGCTTCTCTCCCAAATGGGATTACAAAAGAGGCATTAAAAATTGGCTTTAACAATATAAAGCAATACGATATACAGTGAAAACGTACCTGGTGACAAACATGAATATACGACCACAAGTACAAACCTGTGCTACTTCAGAATCAGAATCAGAATCAGAATCAGAAAGGGTTTTATTGCCAAGTACGTTGCACATACGAGGAATTTGTCATGGTGTTGTTGGAGCATGTCACACATTCAAATATAAGAAGGATAAAAAGAATATAAACAATATAAGTATAAACATATACACACAGTAAATATTAATAATGATAAAATAAAATTAAATAAATAGTAAAATAAGTTAAACAGTAGTAAAAAGGAACGCTACAGCTGAGAAGGTACAGTGGCATGAGGAGCCAGAGGTGTAGTTTGGAGAGATACTTACCTGGGAGAACAATAGTTACCTCTGACCACTTCCAACGCTTCTCCACCTTTACCTCTTTAGTGAGAAGAGTACATTCCTGGTTCACATGGCAAGATCCCACAAACACACAAACTGAAATGGCCCAAGCAAGATATGTTATCCTTAAAGCCACACAAAGCACAGCTTTTGCCAAAGAACCGTCACCCCTCCAGGCAAACAAAGCTGTATCCAGAAACAGCCACTTGCAGAAACTCAGCCCAACCTTGGAAGACGATCTCATTTGTGTTGGAGGCCGACTAAAGCACTCCGACCTTGCAACTGCAGAACAGAACCCAAAAAGTCTGTCCAAGGATAGTCACATCTCTGAACTGCTCACCCGACATCATCATGAGCATGTGATAAACCAATGCTGTCACTTGACGGAAGGAGCGATTAAGGCAGCAGGATTATGGATCCTTGGAGGCAAGGCACTAATCAATCCAGTACACAACGCACGGTGGACCTGCCACCTGAACGCATCCTAACCTGCCCTCCTTTTACGTATGTGGGGCTCAATGTATTTGGAGCTCAGTCTGTCACAACCAGATGCACCAGAGGAGGACAGGCAGAGAGCAAGAGGGGGGGGTCATCATGTTACGCTGCATGAGTTCGAGAGCTGTACACATCGAGATCAGTGAGTCTATGGATACGTCAAGCTGCATAAATGCTCTCAGGCACTTCTTCGCACTCAGAGGCCCTGTGAAACAGCTCAGATCTTATTGTGGTACTAACTTTGTTGGAGCGTGCAAGGAGCTTGGGATGGACAAAACTGTGCAGAGGTATGTCAGTGAGCAGGGTTGCTGCTGGGATTTCAACCCACCACATGTCTCTTATATGGGAGGCTCTTGAGAGTGAATGATTGGCATTGCCTTAAGAATCCTTGATTCAATATTTCTTCAGCAAAACACTCACCTTTCCCACGAAGTGCTTTGCACATTAATGGCAGAGGTCACAGCTATCATAAATGCATGACCACTCCTACCTTTGTCAGCGGACCCAGACAATCCACAACGAGACAAAATTGTTTTAGAAGGTTGCAGAGAAAAGTTGCAGTGGTCTGAACCGGCCTGTCTCAGCTCGACTCACCTGTTTCCACAGCTAATAACGAATTCATCTTGTAAAGTCAGCTAAAAACTAAATAAATAAAATTATCCATAATCAATTTTATTTCTGTTACAAACTGTTAACTGGTTGAAATGGCATATAGACGGAGGCTCAACATGCGCCCGAAAGCACGTATGGTAGAGCGAGCTAGAGAGTGACTGATTTGAGGGAGTGCCTAGGACAAACATGTCAGTCAGAGAAATAAAACGGGTTTTTGCCTTTTCATCACTAGAAATGTAACTGTAGCAAGCATCTCACTTTCACTAACATTATCCACGTTCATACTGGATACGTGGATTTCCACAGGATGCAGAACGTCTGCGAACCGGCTCCGCTGCGGAACGGCTGCGTGCTCCGCCGTCCGTCAATACCCACCAGGTCCGGATTTGTTGCGTAACGGCTGCGGCCAGCCGACCACGAGATCTCGCGAATTGACGTATGTTCGCGCGATATAACAGGATGTAGTTTCTATAAACAGAACCACAAAACCAACAACAGTTTGTTTCCATCCAGAGGAGTAGAGGGGAAACTACTCTGTGCTGTGTTTTCAAGGTGTAGTGCAGGGAAAATGACCTGCCGTGAGCACGGTGTATTTTATTTTGAAAATTACCCGGATGTTTTATTTTGTTTCTGTGCTCGACTTCCTGTCCCCACTATCTGCTGTGTGCTGAATTGCTGCGGAGCTCTCCGTCGTCCGTCAAAAATAGAAGCTCTGCGTATCTGCTCCGGAGGGCTGGGACTGACGGAACTGGGACGGAGTCGGGACGCAGACGTTCTGCAGTCAGTGGAAATACACACATTGACTTTAATGGAAACCTAATGACTCCGTCAACGTTCCGGAGACGTTCCGCAGACGTTCCGCATCCAGTGGAAATTGCCGGTTAGACGCAGCAAATGAGATATCTAGCTACAAAAAGCCTGGAAGTCAGAAGTTAGAACGGAAGTACAAAGAGTCGTTGCTATTGAGATGATACACCATCTTGTCTCATCTCATCTCATCTCATTGGTGTGAACTGGCAGGTTTTAGAACGCTGCAGACCAGTGCGTTGCAAGTAGTTGCAAGTTTCAACTCGTCTCGTATCTTTGGTCTGAACTGGGCTTTACACAGAAGACATGAGTTCCACCACCTCCTGGAGAATTCTTGGACAAGGACCTGTACACAAGTCAATGGAGACAAATTCAGGCTCCTGCCAACCAGTTCTGGACTCATTGGAGCTGTGAATGCTTACTTTCCCTTGCAACAAAGACAGACCGCACGCAACTGCCGGCCTATGGCCAGGATCACCGCTACGCTCCCTGGAAAGGATGGTCATTTAAGAAAGCTCGAGGTGAAGACTGACTGACCAAGACAATGTAAAATCATTTCTCAGACCAAATGCAGAAATTGCTCTACTTCTACACAAAGACTGCTTAGAGACTAATGTTCTGGACTCCTGCAAATTCATAGTGACCTCACATTGGTCAGGCGGGGAGTGTGTTGCCTTTATGGTATTTTCTATAAATAATGTGTTAATAATTATTTGCAGTTGAAAAGTGGAGTTAATAATAGATTTCATATTGTGTCGTTTTTATATTGTCTTACCATGATGTCACTTCCTGTTGTAGTACTTCCGGTTCCGCCAGGTCCTGTTTACAGCAGACAGGCAGTGCATGTTCTTACCTCAATCTGTGTGCATCCACTGAAAGTATCATAGAGGCAATGCCCTAAATGTATTTATTTGACAGTGAACATGTTAGAGATTATATATCAGTGACGATTATGTTAAAAACTATGTTTAGTTAGGGGAATAGACTGAGTATTTTTTGTGATGTCTTTATTCACAGTTTTCACCAGCATGTCAATGACGAAGTGTGAGTCTGTCTTCATTGGCTGCGGTTTAACTTGTGTTAAATCAGAGTTGCAACACACTGTATAAGATAAGTAAGTGATAGTGAAATACTATTAAAGTGCTACAGCTGCATTTATAGTAGAGACAAAACAGAAGAAAGGTTTTATTTCTGTAATTCACTACTTTGTTTTAACATGGCTCCCTCTGCTCAGGTTAGGGTTAGTCAGCAGCAGTCCCAACGTTTTTGTCGTTTTTCGATGTTTTTTTATAACCAGGGGTTAAATAGATTGGGAGGACTGGCCAGGTGCTCCCAGTTACCTTGGTAAGACCTCAGCCACAGACGTGCACAAGAAAGACAACAGTACACAGGCACAAGGCAACAGGTTCTGGGCCGTCACAGTTCTCACATAGAACTTGGGCGACAACACTGTCAAGAAAAGGTTGTATTATTAATAAAATGTCTATGCCAACATCACCAGAAGACGGCTGATGAAAGGATTTTTTAAAACATGTTCATAGAGAGGAAACATGTAGGTTTGCTGATGAATCTGGGGGAATTTCCAGCTCATGAATGATGTAAATTGAGACAGTGGTACCCAGGTCTCATTCAGGTCAGTGACCAACATAACCTCATAACCTCTCCAGGCAGAGGAATACTTCAACTTTGTCCCTCCATAGATGATGAGACATGTAGCAGCTGAATGATAAGACAGAGCTGGTCACCCTGCCAAGGCCATAGAGAAAAGTAAACTCAACACAATATGTATATAATGAGATATTTAGGCACAGTCAATATCTTTGTTTACTTTGAAGGTTTAGCTAAACTTAACGCCATCCAGTTGGATGTTTAAATACACCTTCAGGAAGACAGGAACTTCAGAGAGTTGGGATGGCACCAACACTGTACTGTGTGATCCTAAATCCTCCTCAATTGAGTGTTTATGCTCCTTTCCTTTCATGTTTAAATGCTCTTGTGTAAATCATCAAAGTCTCTCAAAAACCTTGACATATGTGAAATGAGTTGTGATGCTCCTGAGTTTTTCCTTAAGAGTATTCACCATAACCAGAGTCAGTATGTAAACACATACAGGGGAACAAGGAACCAAAGACAAGAAAACTTTGATACAACACAGTCACAGTCTGTGCTTTTACAAAACCAACTTGTCCTCAGTGTGAGTTTTGTTTGGCATGTTTAAACACACCAACAGGAATATTATATCCTTGTTGACTTGTTTAAACAGATAAAAATCACATGCATCCCTGCTGAACACATAACATGGTTTGAGTGGTTTGCCAACTGAGGGGAAGTAAGGTGGATTCTACACACATAGACAATGATAAAAGAAGCTCTTTGAGGGTTTTGGGGGGATGGGTCAAATAACACAGGACTTTCACCCAGGAGACCAGGGTTCATGTCCTGTTCTTGTCCCGTTTGTCACTGAAACATACATTTCGTAACACCAAACAAAGGAAATAATTTCCAACTTTCTTTTATTGAAGAAATTGAATAATGAATTGAATATAAATGGCAGCACTAAAAAAGGAACGACAGTTACATTTTAAAGTGCAGTTTTCTGCTGATATTTTCTTTTGAATAACTACAAAATCAGAGTTATCATGAGTGTCTTTCACAATGTGTTTATGTTGTTAGACCACTTTCTCTTACCCCCATCATTGCCAGGTGTTTTGAAAGACTGATCCTTCCCCACATAAAGGCTGCCATCCCTGCTGATCTTGATAAACATCAGTTTCCATATCAGACCAACAGATGAACAGATGATGCAGTTACAACAGCTCTCCACTCAATGCTAACACACCTGGAACATCAGAACACATATGTAAGAATGCTGTTTGTTGACTTTAGTTCAGCTTTTAGTACAATACTCCCATACAAACTGATCCATAAACAGAGCAACTTGGGCTTACAACAAACACGTACAACACGTCTGAGTTGATTTGAATGCACGATAAGTAGGCGTCTCTGCACGTTACTCAGTATGGGTCAGTTGATTGATAGACTCATATAGATGTAGGCAATAAAAATAATATATTTTTAAAATGTTTTTAAAAATATAGAGGAAAACTCATTTAAATATGCAATAATAAAGATCAGTGTATATGATGGAATAGTGGCATTAGAATGTGCATGAGGCCACCAAATTTGGGCTATTACGGCCAAACATATCTCTAGGGAGGCATGCTCCCAGACCCCCCTACGTTATAGTAAACCTTAAATTACACTAGTTTTATTTTAGCAGGTCCCCCATTGGGCGAGATGCGGCAGTAAAACACTTTGGAACGGTTTATGGATATGTGGGTGTTTCCATCAGTCATAAATGAAATGTTGGCTAGTTGGAATCCGTGATTTGGAGAGACAAATGGTAGAGGCTCTCTCAACAAATATCCTCCTTCTGAACAATCTGTCCCCCTCGTTTCTGAAATCATGGCTACGCCCCTGTGTCCAACCCCACAACAAATTTGTGGACGACACCACCGTAATTGGACTCATAACAGACAACGACAAAACAGCCTACAGAGGGGAGGTACAACATCTGGCTCAGTGGTGTCAGCATAACAACCTAGACCTTAAAAACTAAGACCAAGGAAGTGATGATAGATTTCAGCCAGTCAGGGTGTACTCAACATCCCACCCTCTGCAGGACATCTACACTGACGACTGAAAAAGAAAGCCTGCTGTATAATAAAGGACCCATCCCACCCTGGACACTGCCTGTTCTCACCCCTCCCCTCCGAGAGTGGGTACAGAGCAATGAAATATAAAACAAATCAGCTGAAAAACAGCTTCTTACCAAGAGCTGTAGCCACTGCCCCCCCCCCCCCCGCCCACACACACACACACACACACACACACACACACACACTCACTTCCAAAGAATAAAAGAACTTGAATCGCTGTTTTGCACAAATTGTTTTATGCTACTAACTTACATTAACCACTGTTTCAAAGGTTTTAAAAAACTTGTTTTACTATTTAAGATATCTTATATATATTTAGCTTTCATTCATATTTTTTTCTAGTTGCCTTTGTCTGTGTTGTATTGACTTACTTTGTTCTATTTATTAAATTTGTATGCACACTGATGAAGTGCTTCTGAACAGATCTATCTGTCTCTATTGCGCAAGTTGATATCGCAATGACCATATAAAAAAAATGATATATTGTGCAGCCGTATCACTCTTAAGACAAAAAAAAGAGCTCAAAGAGACAGAAACAATCATAATGAGACACAAAACAACAGCAAAGAGACACAAAATGACCTCAAACTCAAAATGACAAAAATCATTCTGAGAAAAGATTTACCTTCAATGTGTTTCTGTGTGTGTGAAAACGACGAATAAATAATGATGATAAAGTTGTATTGATCATTAGAGGTCTCCAGCTGTGGGCAGTGTGACAGAGTTGATCCACTGAGATCATATGCGTAGATTTCAGGGGGATGCAGGAGTATGTTCCCTCCCAACATTTAGAAGACGTAGATTTGTCTCCCTCAAAAAATATGAAAAACCCACTCCCCAAAACATGTACGGAAAACAATAACTGTGTCTACTTTGCAGCATCAGGGGTTAAAGAACATGAAATGAAAAATAAAGACAGATTTATGTAGATTTAAACTTTGGAGCTTCTGGCTTTAACAAGGTCTCATTCTCTAACGGATTAGCTGTTGAGATGGAGTTGATTCCTAAAATAACATCCTGAAACACGTGTGATGTTTTGAATGTGAAGAAAGTTTTGAACAATAAAGGAGAATAATCATTTCTTTTACATAAATAAAGACATTTGCGGCGAGGAGCTGTGGTCTTAGGGTCTTAGGTGCCTCAAGGGGCGGTAACCCACGAACACCATGGTGGACACCGGTGGTCAGGGAAGCCATCCGACTGAAGAAGGAGTCTTTCCGGGATATGTTATCCCATAGGACTCCGGAGGCAGTGGCAAGGTACCGAAGGGCCCGAAGGGCTGCAGCCTCTGCCGTGAAAGAGGCAAAGCAGCGGGTGTGGGAGGAGTTCGGAGAAGACATGGAGAAGGACTTTCGGTCGGCACCAAGGTGCTTCTGGAAAACCGTTCGCCACCTCAGGAGGGGGAAGCGGGGAACCATCCATGCTGTGTACAGTAGGGATGGGATGCTGTTGACCTCAACTGAGGAGGTAATAGGGCGGTGGAAGGAGCACTTTGAGGAACTCCTAAATCCGACTAATACGCCCTCTATGGTAGAGGCAGAGCTGGAGGATGATGGGGGATTGTCGTCAATTTCCCTGGTGGAAGTTGCTGAGGTAGTTAAACAACTCCACAGTGGCAAAGCCCCAGGGATTGATGAGATCCGTCCAGAAATGCTTAAAGCTCTGGGTGTGGAGGGGTTGTCTTGGTTGACACGCCTCTTCAACATTGCGTGGAAGTCTGGGACGGTGCCTAAGGAGTGGCAGACCGGGGTGGTGGTTCCCCTTTTCAAAAAGGGGGACCAGAGGGTGTGTGCCAATTATAGGGGTATCACACTTCTCAGCCTCCCTGGTAAAGTCTTCTCCAAGGTGCTGGAAAGGAGGGTTCGGTCGATAGTCGAACCTCAGGTTGAAGAGGAACAATGCGGATTCCGTCCTGGTCGTGGAACAACGGACCAGATCTTTACTCTCGCAAGGATCCTGGAGGGAGCCTGGGAGTATGCCCAACTGGTCTACGTGTGCTTTGTGGATCTGGAGAAGGCCTATGACCGGGTCCCCCGGGAGATACTGTGGGAGGTGCTGCGGGAGTATGGGGTGAGGGGGTCCCTTCTCAGGGCCATCCAATCTCTGTACTACCAAAGTGAGAGCTGTGTCCGGGTTCTCGGCAGTAAGTCGGACTCGTTTCAGGTGAGAGTTGGCCTCCGCCAGGGCTGCGCTTTGTCACCAATCCTGTTTGTAGTATTTATGGACAGGATATCGAGGCATAGTCGGGGTGGAGAGGGGTTGCAGTTCGGTGGGCTGGGGATCTCATCGCTGCTTTTTGCAGATGATGTGGTCCTGATGGCATCATCGGCCTGTGACCTTCAGCACTCACTGGATCGGTTCGCAGCCGAGTGTGAAGCGGCTGGGATGAGGATCAGCACCTCTAAATCGGAGGCCATGGTTCTCAGCAGGAAACCGATGGAGTGCCTTCTCCAGGTAGGGAATGAGTCCTTACCCCAAGTGAAGGAGTTCAAGTACCTTGGAGTGGTCGGAGAATCGGCGCAGCGGGTGCGGTATTACATTCAATTTATCGCACCGTTGTGACGAAAAGAGAGCTGAGCCAGAAGGCAAAGCTCTTGATCTACCGGTCAGTTTTCGTTCCTACCCTCACCTATGGTCATGAAGGTTGGGTCATGACCGAAAGAACGAGATCCAGGGTACAAGCGGCCGAAATGGGTTTCCTCAGGAGGGTGGCTGGTGTCTCCCTTAGAGATAGGGTGAGAAGCTCAGTCATCCGTGAGGAGCTCGGAGTAGAGCCGCTGCTCCTTCGCGTCGAAAGGAGCCAGTTGAGGTGGTTCGGGCATCTGGTAAGGATGCCCCCTGGGCGCCTCCCTAGGGAGGTGTTCCAGGCACGTCCAGCTGGGAGGACCCAGGACTAGGTGGAGGGATTATATATCCAACCTGGCCTGGGAACGCCTTGGGATCCCCCAGTCGGAGCTGGTTAATGTGGCTCGGGAAAGGGAAGTTTGGGGTCCCCTGCTGGAGCTGCTACCCCCGCGACCCGAGACCGGATAAGCAGATGAAGATGGATGGATGAAGACATTTGCACCATAAATTGTTGCATTAAATTTCAACAGAATGCAGGAAATGAAGTGTTTGGCAGACAATATTTTATGAGCGACGGCCCCCAGACCCCCCAGTTATAATGTGTCCCCCCATCAATGTTGAAACCAAACCTACACCCTTGACTGAGAGGCAGAAACATCATCAGATCCAGAGGTTCAGCAGCTGGATCTATAAAACAACATGTCTGCCCTCTGCTGGAGACCCTGAGCTAACACATCACCGTCTGTCTGTTGGCTTTTAAACAGTGTTGGGGAGGAACTAGTTACATGTAACGGAGTTAATAAAGGTACATGAGTTAATGAAGGTAAATGTAATCTGTTACAGTTACTGGAAAAAAAAATGTCTGATTAAATTACAGTTAACTGTGAAAATGTTCATGATTACATTGGGAGTTAGATGTGAATATTTTCTGTAAAAAGCTTCGGCCTTATGTAGAATAATATTAATTTAGTTGCTTTGCATGTTTTTCATGTGCACAATGTCTTCTTTTGCCATTTCCAGTAACAGCCGTTCAATAAAGTTAGATGCTATTATTCTGATGCTTTGGATTGGTTTTCACCCTTTTGACAGTTAAATCACCTCTCAAGCTGTCTGAGAGTTGCCACTATATGTAGGGTGGGGGGTTTGATCATGCACAACAAAACAAAACGTGCAAGAATTAAATCCCTCTCCTAAAACCATGGAATAAGTGCCATGTGCATGCCAAAACACTTATTTATTACCTTCCAATGGAAAATAACCTGAAATGAAATAGCACAACGTGGTGTAAACATAAAACACAGAGCTTTGAAGCTGGAGAGCGGAGTTCACTTTGTGGTGAAAACAAAACACTTTCACCCAGGAAACGCTGTTCGTTCCTCCAGAGTGTTTTAATACAAATCTGATCTGTTTCCTAAACTTAAAGCTACATTGTGTAATTTTTTGAGTTGATTCTTTGTTCTTTCACAAATATGTGCTCATTCATGTGTAATTACTTCCATCAACTAATCAAAGTATTCTCGTAAGCGCAGAATCTGCCATTCAGAATCATTCAGAATACATACAGGCGAGTCACTCGAATGACAGCCACCATGTAGCGCCTCCATCTTTAAAATACATTAGCCAAAGATGGACATACCTCCGCCTTTCGCACTTTTAGACTCAGTGGCACCATGACGAATGCAAAGCAACAAGACCAATATTGGAGTGGCTAGAACAGCTGCGTGTAAACGACGGAAATACTAAGAGTTAATTTTGGGTTCAGCCACTGTAGCAGTTGAAACGCGCTCGGAATGAGAAGGGCTAAAAAGTAATATTCAGTACGTTGTCATATACAATTTCACCGCTAGATAGGAGAAATTCCTACACAATGCAAACTTTTCCCTAACCTTGACGAGTCATCTTTGTGCCTAAAATTAACTGTCATCGCTGCATTACACTTACTTTTTCTGGCTTGACTCCACTACCACGACCCCTGAAAGGACGGTCATCTGGCGGTGCCTGTAGCCGGCTCACAGTCACTTTTTGGCGGCTAAACAACTGCTGCTGGTAGCCGGCGTCCCGGAGCTCTGTAGCAGCTGAATAAAACCAGCAACGGCTAGTCTGAGTTTATCATTCTATGCATAGACGGATGGATTAGGACAACTTTAAATTATGCCCCCTTTTCAAGTTACCCCCTTTCAAGTTAAACCCCTCTATTGCAGTCTGCAGTCTAGAGTCTTGCAGTCTCTAAAAAGTTGAACATTTTGATATTTGAATGGTTCTTGTGGCTGAACGTGTGCAGAAGTTAGACACAACCAAAAAAACATACGGAAGATCAAAATAAAAATACTATATTTTATAATAATACTGTGAATGCTGCTGAATCAGAATTTACACAATAATCTAATTATGAAATGAACCATTCTTTATAATATGTACTTTTACTTTTGTTAAAGTATATTTTGATGCTGATACTTTTTAATATTTTCTTTATATTTTGAATCCATGATTTTCTCTAATAACTGAGTATTTCTACACGGTGGTTTTAGGTACTTTTACTTCTTTTGTTTTCTTTTTCTCTTATACGTTCACAAAGAAAACTTTATTATCCCATAGGAGGACATTCATGTAGTCTTACAAAATAAACGTTATCTTATTACTTAAACTATTCATCAATGAGTTTATTTGTATTTTGGATCAGTATCTTAACCTTGTTGTATTAACGTAATTAAATACGATCAGGACCAGACACTGTTTTTGTGACAATATGTCTTTTATTTTTGAATGCTTAGTTGATTATATAGTAAAGGAAATCAGATGAATAAAGAACACAACACATCAGTTTTAAGAATAAAAAGTAACCAGTTCATTAAACCAGTGGACTATATGAATTATTAATAGTTATTATGAAGTGTTATTACAGTTGCATTCTCCTCTTGTATCACAAAAAGGTCAGACAAAATATACACTTTTATTTTCTATCTGGACATTTTGGATAAAAAGATCATCACCACTCATGTCTGGTAGGTTTACCTTTGGACGGAGTCAGGCTAGCTGTTTCCAGTCTTTATGCTAAGCTAAGCTAGATGTTTCCCCCTGTTTCCAGTCTTTATGCTAAGCTAAGCTAGCTGTTTCCGCCTGTTTCCAGTCTTTATGCTAAGCTAAGCTAACGTCTGCTCGATGGAATTTCATATTTAGCGTACACACATGAGAGTTGTATTGATCTGAACAATAACTCTCAGAGAGAAATCTAATTAGTGTGTTAATATTTTATCAGATGAGTGGGCGCTGTTTATAACAGATAATATTCAGTAAACTAAAATGGAAAAGATGTGTGAGTATTCAAATGTTTTCTGTATTTCATTTTGTGTTATTTACTATACATTAAAAGTCCAATTACTGATTTGTATTTGTCCAGCTCAGTGAGCCAGTTTCTGTCTAATTTTAAACCCAAATGTGAACTGTTCCCTAACTCTTCAGATAATAAACAAGTGAAAGTGAGTCATCTGTCAGCAGAGAGCTGTTTCTGTCTGCTGAACAAACTGAAAGAGAATCAATGATAGAGATTATAGATGAGCTGTAGAGGCATCATGATGGTGGGTTAGAGTTATCCGCTGTTCTTGGAGCACACGAAAGAAAGTGGGAAAGTACAACCCCCGTTGTTCCAGCCATTTCCTGTGGAGAGAGTTTTCCAACCAATGTACATTTAATGTCAAATTTTTATTTTTAATAGTGCAACATACCACAAGATGTTTAAAATGTTGTTTTTTTACCTCCCCAGTTCATTTCAAGACAGTTCTCCCCTCCACCGGCATTGTCAGGTTGCCCCGCAGCAAAGTTTTTGTAGTTGAATATGGATCCATCGGCCCACAGCCACGTGCCCTCCTGGAGGAGAAAGATTGGTTCAAAGTCAAACTGAAATGAAGAGTTCTTGTTGTTGTAATACTTATTTTCTACAACTCAAGAGACGCATTCTCATGAACGGGTTTATATGATATCATGTGAAAACTTATGCACAACAACTCATATGACATCCCATGAAATTAGGTGACCGCCTGCCGGTCACATGACAGTTAGGGTTAGCTGGCTTTACAGTGAAATTTAGCCAAGAAAAGGTGACTGTGAGCCAGGTACAGAGCATCTTAAGGTGACGTCCTTTTGGAGGCCATTACAGTTGGTATTAGCCAACAAAAGGTGAGCATTATTTGGCCATGACAGTTAAGTTTGTACACCCAAAACGAGTTAAAGGTCCCATGGCATGAAAATGTCACTTTATGAGGTTTTTAATTATTTAATTAAACATTAATATGAGTTCCCCCAGCCTGTCTATGGTCCCCCAGTGGCTAGAAATGGTGATAGGTGTAAACCGAGCCCCGGGTATCCTGCTCTGGCTTTGAGAAAATGAAAGCTCAGATGGGCCGATCTGGACTCATGCTCCTTATGAGGTCATAAGGAGCATGATTACCTCCCCTTTCTCTGCTGTGCCCGCCCAGAGAATTTGGCCCACCCATAAGAGAGAGACATCATGGCTTTCAAACGAGCAAAGTGGCAGTTGGTCAATGCCACACCCCCACCCTTCACCTTGCCCCCCCCCCTCTCTCCTCCTCAACAGCTACAGACACAGAAATGGCACATCCTAAGGAAAGATCATTGTGGGACTGGCTCTAGTGGCTGTAATTCTGTACCAAGGCTGAATTTTGAAAAGAGACTTCAGATACAGTATTAGGGGACCACTAAGGCCTATATAAAAGCATCCAAAGAGCACCATGTCATGGGACCTTTAAGATAAGGATAAGATGAAAGCACTCCCGAGACATGAACATCCGTTTCCTGGGTGAAAGTCTTGTGTTTCCTCCTTAACTTCTTACATGACATGAACTCTGCTCTCCGGCTTGAAAGTGCTGTGTTTTAGGAGCCAAACATCCCCCCCGACCTCCTCCCTACGAGGATCTTCACGCTCTTATACAGCAGCAGTCAATGTGCTGCTGACTGTAATAAATATGAAGAATACATAAATATTACAGTAATTTACTTTTCAGAGCTATATGTACGAGTGCTTCATGAGAACAGGCTGAAAGATCAGGCTCAGTTTCCGCCCCGTTCTTTGGACGCCACTTCGTCGTGGATTTTTTTTCCGTTCGACTTTACTTAACTAATGAAGGTTTCAGGGAGACCAAGATGTTGCAAGGACTTTGATCAATGGAAAAGATGCTAAGTAACTCTGCAGAGGAACACAGCTGCATTGAAACATAACAAGTACACAGAGTATCCTGTTCTGAATAGCACAGTCACAAGATTCTTAAAAGCACACGAGCGACATCACTTCCTGTGTGATGATAAAAGTCTCACCTTCACTGCGTCAGTGCCTCCGATCCAGGCATTTTTGTCTATACCGGTCACTTGGTTAATGTAGTCTCGAAGGAATGTATTTTCCTCAGCTGAGTGGATGGAAGCCAGAGTCCCACCAGCGGTCTGGCAGAAGGTCTAACGGAGACAATATCATCAGTTTAAAATGTCAAGAAAAACAAAACATAATCACATTATTAACAGATCTCAATGTAGCAGAGAAGAAGTAGAAAGTGGCATGTATAGAAAAGACTCAAGTAAAGTACAAGTACCTCAACAGTTGTACATGTGGTATTTGTACTTTTACTGCAGTAAAGTATTATAGTACATTGGTATTAAGCATACATGTGTTATGATAGAAAGAACTGCTGTACCTCTGCATCGACCCAGGTCTTTGCCTGCATGTAGAAAGCGAAACAGCGAGTGCCGAACTGAGTCCAACCAGGAGGGCAGCAAGGTTCACCCTGTATGAACAAACAAGCCAAAAACAATCAGACTAGTATATATTGACATCTGTTTATTTACGGATTGTTCCTCCGCAGCGCTGTGGAGATAGAGCTGGCAATGCAAGACTACAATCAGAGCAACCCAACGAGTCAGAGATACTGTTCTGACCTGGGGGGAGGTTTTATTTCCTTCACAACACTGTGATCACAAAGCACATTCTTGCCTACACAGTCTCACTCCCAGCACCATAGCTGGATCTACCAATGAGGACACCGAGGTCCGGACCTCGGTATCACAAGATATGCCTGAATCATGCCTCACTTGGCTGACAATGAGAACTAAAGGAAACTTTATTTGGTAAAGGTTCTGTCAGATCGTCTCATTCTGCAGCTGCAAGTGTTTGCATCCACCTGGTTAATGCAAAAGAAATTTGGAAGCTCACTGTGCTTCATGTGAAAGTTTGTTTGCCTCCCTATGTACATTGTTAGAAAGGGCACAACATTCCCAACATTTTAATGTAAAAGTAATCTATGAAGAGTTAAAACTGTGGCTGGTATAGCAAAGTAAAGAAACTTTGCTTCTGCTGTATATCTGTCAGCTGGGTCCTGCACTCTGAGTCTGAACATTTCATCCAATACACACTGATGTAAAAATGTCAGAAGGGCATTTCCTCTTAGTCTCAAACAAGGTTGAATATTTTAAAAAGTATTAATGGGATTTGAAAGTCGAATACTACCCTGAATGTATAAAAGATGTGAAACATTTTAAAGTTTGAATGGAGTTTCCTGGTGAATGTATGAATGAGTAGATACAGTGAGGGTAAAAAGTATTTGATCCCCTGCTGATTTTGTACGTTTGCCCACAGACATCCGTCTGTCAAACGTCAGCCTTGAAACCTTAATGACTTGGAGAACATCTGGAAACAGGAGTGGGACAAAATCCCTCCTGAGATGTGTGCAAACCTGGTGGCCAATTACAAGAAACGTCTGACCTCTGTGATTGCCAACAAGGGTTTTGCCACCAAGTACTAAGTCATGTTTTGCAGAGGGGTCAAATACTTATTTCCCTCATTAAAATGCAAATCAATTCATAACGTGTTTGACATGCGTTTGTCTGGATTTTTTTGTTGTTATTCTGTCTCTCACTGTTCAAATGAACCTACCATTAAAATTATAGACTGATCATTTCTTTGTCAGTGGGCAAACGTACAAAATCAGCAGGGGATCAAATACTTTTTTCCCTCACTGTAGCAGTTGAAAATAAATGAATTTGTGTCAAATTTGAACATTCAAACTAATTTTTATCTGTCTGCATGTGAGCGGTAGGTAATTGGGTGAGACAATTAACAGCGTGCATGTTTTATTTCATGTATAGTAGTTCAAAATGTTTGGCTTGGTCATGTGTTACATATGTGAATTTTTTGTTAGAGGATATCATTAATGTTAGCTAACACAGTGAGCTCTTTACAACACCGTTATTGTAAATTATTAAGCAGCACTTGGATTAGCGAGCATCAAAAGCATCCGAAATGCATCGAAAATATTACTAGCATCAAAAAATTGTAGAAAGGATAAAGAAAAAGCATTTGAAAGTATTCAAACAAGCATTTTTTAATTAATTAAAGAACAGATTTCTTCTCAGAAGTTTACTAACTGAGCAGCTTTTTTATGAGAGAATTTTAAATAACAGAACATTTATTTTTACTGTAACTACATACTAAAGACTGGGTAATGATCTACCAGATCTTTATTTTGTTATTTTAGTGATTTATTTCATAAGCGTGTACTTACATATGTAGTCAACAGTCCGCTGGACAAACAGAGCAACAAAGCAAACGGAAAGACTGATGTCATCTGTGGAAAGACGTTAAACAAAGTCAACATACTGCAGACAAGAAAATAACTTCAGACAATGAATGACTGCAACTGTAAAAATAGATGAAATTGTGATAATAAATTGAAATATAAATACCTTTGCTGAGGTGGTGATTGACACAGAGGAGAAGAACAAGCTGATGACTGTCACTGAAAGAAAATGTCATAGATCTGAATACTATTAAACACTCAATAATAACAAATAAGGTTAAACTTAACCTGGATTTACTAATGCATCCACAATCTGCATTTAATTTTCTGCAGTCTAGTATAAACCAATCAAACTATCAAACTTTCAGGCAAAACATTGCTTGGTAATGATAACAGTACAGGTTGAAATATCCATTATACTCACATCAATACTTTTTGTTCTGCCTGGTTTGGTTTGGAGGGAAAAGAGAGTCACAGGCCCTTATATACCTTGGAAAGGGGAGTGGTCTAAGTCATGACTGACAGTCCAATTGAACATTCCCCACCCCCCTCTGGCCTGTAGATCAGGGTTAGGGTTCACTGTTTCTAGGCCATGATACTTCACTCACTCTTTTTTTTTTTTTTTAAGCAATCATTGATAACTTTTTACATTACATTACATGTCATTTAGTAGTAAGTAAGTAAGTAAGTAGTAAGAGCAAATACATTAGCTTTAAATAAGCAAAGCTACAAAGAGCCATATGGGTTATATAGGTTCAAGATTTTTTTTTATTTTTATTTTTTTATCAGATATTAAACTGATAAGAACAGATAGACTTGATCTTAGCCAAAAGGCCGAGAAGCAATATGGTTTTGGTATGTATGTTAATGTTCTTAAATTATGCAACATGGATAATTTGCCACAATAAAGAGGACAGATGCTGTTCATGGAAATATCAGATATTATTCCCAGCCATGTTTACTGGGATACATTAAGCGTTCATTTTAAAATGATTGTAAAATTTCTGACAGCATTTAAACGCAGCACTAGGGAAGCTTACTTTGCAGTTAGCTAGCATTAGCTAGTAATGTTGCACCCAGTGGTCCCTCTGCTTCACTCCCAGCCTGTAGAAGACTTTTTCGCCAGGAGGAGAGTGTAAAGCAACAAACTGCAGGAACTCGTACACCCAGCCAGACCAGAGCTGCTGTCCGGCGGGGGCAGCATTTGTTTCTTTTACACCATGGGTCTCAAACTCGTGGCCCGGGGGCCAATTGAGGCCCATGGGATGATATTGTGTGGCCCTCTACTTGACATCAAAGTTTAGTGTTAATGTGGCCCTCGCGCTGTTCCGAAACGCACCTTTTTGCTGAGTCGTTGCGCATGTCACTTACGGTCTCCTGACAGCAACGTTTGTTGTCAATGAAGTACCTGGGAAAGTATCAATGTTAGTCACTTGGTTGAAACGTGTTCCGAAGTGACGGAAAATATCTGCCATCACCCAGTTCCAGTCACGTCTCTCAAAACGTGCCGTGAAGAGAAAGGTTGGCGACGAGCACAGGCAATGTCAGGGAAAGTGGGAGACGGAATATTTTTTTTTTCGAGCACAGGGGCACTCCTACACGTCTCATATGCACAGAGAAAGTTGCAGTGTACAAGGAATATAACATTATACAGGCCCAGCCTGACCCAGACTCTACCTCCAGCGGCCCCCAGGTAAGTTGAGTTTGAGACCCTTGTTTTACACATAGCCACAAAACAGGAACACTCTTCTTATTCAACATCCTGGAAACCAACATCTCCATATAAGGTCACTTAAACTCCTCATGCTCTACCGATCATTTATCTAACACAGTTGATGGAGTGATTCCCAAAAATCGTTCTGAAATGATGTTCAGAACTGCACATAGGCAGAAAAACATGTCAAAAAACAGGGTTTTTAGAACCACCTTATTTATCTAAGCTTATTACACCATTTACACCGGCAGTCCGGCTCTCACTCTCAGCTCTCTTGATGCTGGTCTCCCAGTCATTCCCCTAGTAAACAAAAAATCAGGTTGTTAAAGAGCCTTGTCCTACCATGCCCCTAACCTTTGGAACGGCCTTCCAGTACGTGTTAAAAAAGCTAAAGTCAACTGATATTAAACACACACACACACACACACACACACACACACACATGTGACACAGAGAGTTTACAACCAATGTGCTTATCTGATTACATTTAACTTTTATATTTAAAAGTGCAACATACAACAAGATGTTTTAAATGTTTTTTTTACCTCCACCCCAGTTCATCATAATACAGAACTCCGCTCCACAGCCGTTGTTAGGCTGCCTCGCACTCGATTTTGTAGTTGAATTTGGATCCATCAGACCACAACTGTAAAGAATTCAAATGTCCACACGAGTCTTAGACTTCAAAGAATCTTTTGTATTAGGCAAACGTGCAGGTAACATACAGGCAGGTGCTAAAACTTAACTCCTCACAACTGCGTGAGTTTTACGTTACAGGCGCCACGTGCGTACGTGCGTAGGGATGTCGCAGAATGCCCTTAAAGGTATACAGCCACATATACATGGGCACATTATATGACAACAACCACGTAAACACCAGAGGCCTGTACTACGAAGCAGGATTTGGCGTTAACAAGCTAACTTCAGGTTCAACCCAGGGTTTTCTGTACCACGACGGTGGATCAGTACGTTACCGGGTTCAATCGCCGTGGTAACTCATGCTGAACACCTAACCTGCTCGGGAGCACACGGAAATATGCTGGCTCTATACTCGCTAAAAGTCCTGATTATTTACATGGAGTCTGGTGGGGTTGGTGATGGGGATTTCAGGCTGTCAGTTGTTGAATATGCCATGTGTTTCTTTAGTTTCTCCATTTGTATATATGTACAATAGTTTTGACTTTCCATCAAGTGTAATCAATCAGGCGCACACACACACACACACACACACACACACACACACACACACACACACACACACACACACACACACACACACACACACACACACACACACACACACACAGAGACACACACACACACACACACACAGAGACACACACACACAGACACACACACACAGACACACACACACACACACACACACACACACACACAGAGACACACACACACACACACACACACACACACACACACACACACACACACACACACACACACACACACACACACACACACACAGAGACACACACACACACACACACACACAGAGACACACACACACACACACACACACACACACACACACACACACACACACACACACACACACACACACACACAGAGACACACACACACACACACACACACAGACACACACACACACACACAGACACACACACACACACACACACACACACACACACACACACACACACACACAGAGACACACACACACACACACACACACACAGACACACACACACACACACACACACACACACACACACACACACACACACACACACACACAACACACACACACACACACACACACAGACACACACACACACACACACACACACACACACAGACACACACACACACACACACACACACACACACACACACACACACACAGAGACACACACACACACACACACACACACACACACACACACAGACAACTAAACCTGTTGAACCCTGCATTAGAATATTATTACACATTGTGTATACTTTCATACGGGACCAATTAGCATCTCTGTCATACTGTTTGTGTTGTTTGCTGCAAAACAAAGTATTTCTGTACATTCACACACAGCATGTTGTACAGTCCTTCAGATTACTGTATGAGTCAACCTACAGTAAGAGTTTCATCTCAATATGTCATAACCATCAAACAAATATCACAAGATTAAGTTTATCATTGAATAAAGGGCAGAGGATCCATCGTGTCAAAGTGTTTTTATTTATTACTAATGACTCATGTTTTTTCTAGTGTAACTTCATGAATAATAAACACATGTAGTGGTGTGTGCAGTAAGCTTTGCACCCTGTTGGTTCTTGAACGCACCTCAACTAGATCAAATTAGCTCCACCCAGGCCAAACCCCCTCATTAGCTGAGCTTATATAAAGCACCTGTATCATCCTGAAGAAGAAGAAGAAGAAGAAGAAGAAGAAGAAGAAGAAGAAGAAGAAGAAGAAGAAGAAGAAGAAGAAGAAGAAGGAGGAGGAGGAGGAGGAGGAGGAGGAGGAGGAGGAGGAGGAGAAGGAGGAGGAGGAGGAGGAGGAGGAGGAGGAGGAGGCGGCGGCGGCGGCGGCGGCGGCCTCTTGGCTTTGTCTCTGGCTGTTGGTTGCCACATGGGACCATCTCTGTGACTTTTAGGTATGTAATTGTGTTAAGTCTGTTTTATGCTTTCAAGGTGTTTTTAAATACTTAGTTGTATATTTTGCAGCAGTCTGCTACCTGCCTGACTGTTGGGCCTGGAAGGGATTCCAAGCCCCCCTGCCTGGAGTGGTGTGATGACCTCTCCCTTAGCCTACTGAGTACATATGAGTGAAGGTATGAGTAACTTAAAGCATGGGAGTCTGGTATGATTACTACCTGAGCTAAATGTTCACACACTGCTTTTAAACTTGTCATTAATGTAATCTTCTGTCTGAATTGTAGGTTGTCAACTGCTGTTTTGCCCTTAGTTTAGTTGTTTCTTGTATTTTAATCATTTTAATACATCTTTGTTAGTACCCCAGGACACTTCCTGTTTGATTTGTTTGTATTTTAGGTTATCAACTGGTTTGTTTTCTTGATTTTGTTAAATTGTTATTTTGCTTTCCAGTGGAGCTAGTAGCCAGCGTGTGGTGGAGGCTAGGCACGTTAGTGTGGTTCCCTTCACAGATTGTAGTGATAACAGCACGGTGACACGATTTGTAGTGACACGATTTGCGGTGACACGGTTTGCAGTGACGACATGCGGTGGGTAAGTTGGTGCAACCCTGGAACACACCCTTAGTAGACTGTCTCTCCACAGCTGGCCTCTGCCCACTTTCCTCCCCCTTTCCTTTGATAATTTAATCCATAACTGGGAGTGTATCTGTTTTAAAAGAATTAACGTGATTGCTAAATATATATTGTAATAAAACCTTTTCTACATTTTCTATGGCAATTTGAGTTAAACATCTCATTTCTAACCATCCTCTTTACAGGCACTTCCAGTCATAAATTATCCATTAATAAATGAATATTTCTTTTGTAACCACGTCTCTGTCTTACTTCAGTTACTGAACCTGTGTAGCCTTTTGTACAACTGGGGAGATTGTTGAAATAGAAATAAACATTTCTTGGGGTGGAAGTCCCCAGGTGGCGTTGTCGGTTAGTTAGACCCGGGTGGCGACTCCTCCCCTAGCGCCACCCGCCTTGCCACACACAGCTACACACAGACATATGCCGAATTGAAGTGGACCCCTTCCTATTTATAATTTATAACACGTTGCTATCAACAGTGTATACATTTTGTGGTAAACGGGAAAATGTTAAAAATGTCCGTTTTTTTTTTTAAATACAGTTTGGTGTGACGTGCTTTTAGGCATCGCTGAGTATGAGGTATTGTCAGAAACTTGCCGAATTTAAGAGTTATTCCTTCTCATGTGTTATTATCAGAAGATTTGTTGGAGGTTTTTACAACTGACAGTAATGGAAAACAATAACAATATAATGTTTGTTACAGGGCTCTAACACTCTGGAATTACGATATTTAAGATGTAAATGATGTAACAGACATGCCGAATTAAAGAGTGGATCCTTTCGATTTGTTACAACTTCAACATTATCATCTACACTTTAAGTTCACTTTGAGGGACGCCGGGAAACATTAAAACTGCGAGTTTGTGAATGGAGTTTGGTGTGAGGCGCACACAACGACGCTTCCAAAACAACGGTGTCCTCAGAGGGTCAAAACAGCCAACAGCTGTAGAGGGAAAAGGCGAATCGTGTTTGTTGTGGATCGGAGGGAGGCGACAGACTGAAGACGAGGTCGAGTAGACTCGTTTTCATTTTCCTCGCTGAAATTTAAATGTTTCAGACCGTTGGCTCGCCCTCAGGTTGCCCGGACAACACAGATAAGCTAGCAGAAGCTAAGCTAACGGAAGCTAAACTGCTAAATGGAGTTTAAGGCAGACAAACTGCGTTATGTAGCTCACTGTTAGCTTAATGCTAACGTGTGAGCCCAACATGGCGGAACAACAAACTAAGCTGTAGTCTTTGTTTTTAATCTAATTTTCTCAGTTTAAATCGGCTTTTAAAGGCTCGAAATCAACTCCTCTGATAAAATGTTTTTCATATTTGCAGAAAATATTTGGTTGAAGAGTCGATCTATAGGCCTACATAACGTTGTTATATTAAATGTCCGATTTTTTAAATGGAGTTTGGTGTGACGTTACTAAATATGATGTATTGTTGGAAGAAACATGCCGAATTGAAGAGTCAACCTTTCTCATTTGTTATTATTTAGCATTGTATATATACGGTTTTTATATTTGACAGAAAGTGAGAATTTTTTAAAATATCCGATTTTTTAAATGGAGACTGGTGTGAGGTCACTGAGTATGTATGAAGTATTGTTGTAAAACAGATGCCGAATTAAAGAGTCAGTGCTTATCCTTTATTATTGTTTAGCATTTTATTTTTTGAGGTTTTTACATATGACAGAAACTGAGAAAATATTTAAAATGTTTGATTTTTTTAATGGAGTTTGGTGTGAAGTTCTTAGATATAGTTGGAAGTTAGGTATTAGCATTTGAGACCGTTTAAGAGCTGATTCTTACTATTTAATAAGCTCTTACAGTATTAACTAATTAATAGTTTTAGTAATGTAGTAGTGTGTGTGTCTGTGCGTCTTGCTTTTATCATTTATAATAGTTTTAGTAAAAACAATGTTTTTTTGGTCAAATAAAATCAACATTTAGAGACGTCATCTACAACTAATCGACGCACAGACAGACACACACACACACAGACACACATACATACACACACACACACATACAGACTGAGAATGAGAATAATCTTAAAGTTAAGGTAATACCTGTCAGATTGATATAAAAGTGTGTTTTTCCTTCTTCCGTTAAGCAGGCGGTGATGTCACACAGACCCCTGTCTCCAGGGCAGTTACCATGGAGACGGACGCCGACAGAAACGGTGATGTCAGCGGCCCCAAACCTGAGCCGCCGGCCGCTGTGACGTCAGAAACAAGCGCTCCTCCCCCCCCCTCCGATGCCTGGGTGACATCACAGCTGCTGGCTCCGCCCCCGGCGTGTCACAGTCAGCTGATCATCGTGGAGCAGCGAGGTCAGGTGCTGCCCGCCGACCGCCACGTGGTGAGGCGCCTTCTTACATCCAGATGTGTGTGTGTGTGTGTGTGTGTGTGTGTCTGTCTGTCTGTCTGTCTGTCTGTCTGTCTGTCTGTCTGTGTGTGTCTGTGTCTGTGTCTGTGTGTGTGTGTGTGTGTGTGTGTGTCTCAGATCAGTTTGAGGATTATTTTCTTTAATCAGAGTTTTTTTCTGTGTCAGGTGATCGTGACGGGCCAATCAGAGGACAGAGAAGTGTTTGTCATCCCGTCCAATCAGCTGGCCGTGATCTCCGGGAGCCCAGCAGGTATTCTGATTGGAGGGGGGACCGAGAGCGTCTTTTGTTGCTATAACAATACATAGACATATAATACAACAGCTACTGCCAAGAATGCTATTAGCAGTGGTGCTAATGCTAACGTTAGATAAAACAAAGCTAGTCATGTCGTAGAACTCCTAAAAAGAGCTCAACGTCAACGTAGGGCATTTTTCTCACAAAACTTCAACTTCTTTCTGCAGAAAAAAACGTTAGCGGTGGCGTAAAAAAAAGTGCTCACGACTTCTTTGTGTGAACGTATTCTAACGCTATATATGTGCGTGCGTGCGTGTATGCATGCATGTGTGTGTGCGTGCGTATGTGTGTGTGTGTTTGTGTCTGTCTGTGTGTGTGTGTGTGTGTGTGTGTGTGCATGTATGTGTGCATGTGTCTATGTGTCTCTGTGTGTGTGTGTGTGTGTGTGTGTGTGCGTGCATGTGTCTGTGTGTGTGCGTGCATGTGTGCGTGTGTCTCTGTGTATGCGTATGTGTGTGTGTGTGTGTGTGTGTGTGTGTGTGTGTGTGTGTGTAGGTCCTGTTGATCCTGACAGCAGCAGACGACCTCCCAGAGAACAGTCAGCAGCCGGCAGGTTGTTTCCCACAATCCACTCTGTTCCTAATTGATTCATTAAGGCTCTCGTCAGCTCAGTGTGTTAATGTGGATGTCTGTTTCAGCTGTCTGGATGTTTCTGCTCAGATGAAGTCTGTCTCCGGCGTTCCCAGCTGGGCTCTGAGACTCCGTAATGTTCAGGTCAGTCTGAATATATATATATATATATATATATATATATATATATATATACACACACACAGTGGGGAGAACAAGTATTTGATAGACTGCTGATTTTGCAGGTTTTCCTACTTACAAAGCATGTAGAGGTCTGTAATTTTTATCAAAGGTACTCTTCAACTGAGAGACGGAATCTAAAACAAAAATCCAGAAAATCACACTGTATGATTTTTAAGTAATTAATTACATTTACATAACATCAGAAAAGCAGAACTTAATATTTGCTACAGAAACCTTTGTTTGCAGTTCCAGAGATCATATGTTTCCTGTAGTTCTTGACCAGGTTTGCACACACTGCAGCAGGGATTTTGGCCCCCTCCTCCATACAGACCTTCTCCAGATCCTTCAGGTTTCGGGGCTTTCAGCTCCCTCCAAAGATGTTCTATTGGGTTCAGGTCTGGAGGCTGGCTAGGCCACTCCAGGACCTTGAGATGCTTCTTACGGAGCCACTCCTTAGTTGCCCTGGCTGTGTGTGGGTCGTTGTCATGCTGGAAGACCTTCCTCCCTTTCTTCCTATCTTAACACCTTCCTTCCTTTTCCTCTGTCTCTTCCTTCCTTCCAGTTGTCAGTCTGGTTTAACCGTCCTACAGTGAAACTAAATCACATCACAGATCATTCAGACATCTGTTATATAACCCTGACCCGTCTTCTTCTTCTTCTTCCTGTGTGCAGAAGTTGGGCGATTCGTTCCGGGGTTTCTGCAGCTCTGAGTCCGAGCTGGAGGCCATCTTGTGTCTCCATAAGCAGCAGACCGGCTGTGTCTTCGGGACGCGTCAGTCTCCGTCTGTGGACAAACCGGCCACCAGATTAATGTGGAAGTCTCAGTACGTTCCCTACGACGGCATCCCCTTCATCAACACAGGTCGGTGTGTGTGTGTGTGTGTGTGTGTGTGTGTGTGTGTGTGTGTGTGTCTGTATCTGTCTGTGTGTGTAACTCTATGAAGAGCACAAGGGAAAGAAAGATGAACAGAGGTGACGTAAAGAAAACGAGAGAAAGAAGAGGGTTTAGAGGTTTAGAGGTAGGTGTGTGCTGAATAGGTGAAAGTGTTGATCTGTGCCGACTGGGTTTCAGGCAGCAGAGCGATCGTGATGGAGTGTCAGTTCGGACCTCGGAGGAAAGGCCTGCAGCCCCCCCGGAGCTCTGAACTCTCTGCACATGGCCCGTACAGAGCCACCTGTCCCGCCAGGTATGCTACGCGCTCACTTACCACTGCACACGGCCCGTACGGAGCCACCTGTCCCGCCAGGTAGGCTACACGCTCACCTACTAGTCTGTCTGTTTGTCTGTCTGTCTGTCTATCTATCTACCTACCTACCTACCTATCTATTTATTTCTTTGTTTATTTATTTCTGTCTGTCTTTCAGGATCTACATTAAGAAGGTGCGTAAGTTCCCAGAGTTCCGAGTTCCCGTGGAGCCGTCGGCCGACAGGAAGACGGTGAGACAGGAGCAGGAGAAATCCTTTCAGAGTCTGAAGACCCAGAACCAGAACCTGGAGACAGGGGGAGTCCTCAGGTACACACACACACACACACACACACACACACACACACACACACACACACCTGCAGCCCAGGGAAGCTGCCTTCAAGAGAGATGTATAAACCATTTGAGAGAGAACAGGAACTGTGAAATATAAAGTTTACTTGTGCTGTATTCAGGGGGTTAAAGAAGACAACAGGACGTCACACCCCCCCCCCCTCCCTTTGGACTACACTGTGTGTAGTCTATTTTATGCAAATGCTGAGCGATGCGACAAAGCGACAGCCAATCGGACTGAAGGCAGCATGAAGGCAGCGTGACGTATGAACGTTGGTTGCTCGAGTCGAAGAAAATCATTTAAGATGGCGGAAACGCTTCAGGACATCGTATTTCTGTATATATATCTCATATATTTTGTTACCCCTATCGAGAAATACACACTTTTAAATCCAAAAACATAGTTCTTGTGACTAGACAATACCTCTGAAGTGATCTTGCAGATACTAGACAATAGCCATAGTCAGTATACTGTATATAAACTGGACCAGCAGGTCCCGTGTCTCTGGACGGAGACCAGTGAAGTCTCTTTCCCGGTGATGGCTGAGCGTTACTGAGCAGCCTCCAACTGAGCTTGAAGACGTAGATGTGACGTGAGCAACCTGTCTGAAAGTTGGAAGTCTTCTGGTAGCTGTGCCAAGAGAAATCTCAATCATTCCCAATCTAGCAGAGACGGAGAGCGTAGGTATATGTTAGGGCTGGGCGATATGGCCTAAAAATAAAATCTCCGATTTTATTTTTTTTAATTCGATTTACGATTTTTTTCCGATTTTCCCCCCTACTTATTAAGGAAAGCAATAAGTACAAACGGCAGACAACTTAAAGCAAATTTTGCTTTTATTTAATCAAAAGCAAGACAAATGTAACCCCCATTTCTGGGATGAATAATAAATAAATGAACACCCTCTTGGACTCAAAGTCCCAGCTGTGTTTTAAGTCACAACTCTGTCTAGACTAAAAGGAGACAAACATTCACCTTGAGAGTAGCACCATTTTCTAAAGCATTAACAATACATTCAAATCTGAGGAAAACTAGACAGTGACATTTTTCATTGTAT
The DNA here is from genome assembly GCF_008315115.2 of Sander lucioperca. Taxonomy (NCBI): domain Eukaryota; kingdom Metazoa; phylum Chordata; class Actinopteri; order Perciformes; family Percidae; genus Sander; species Sander lucioperca. The sequence continues at coordinate 26,843,238 of NC_050180.1, forward strand.
CTAGCCCAAACAATGCAATAACATACAGGGATACATGGCATGAACATGCACTGCATCTTACTCTTAGCAGAATTACATTTTTCAAACCAAAAACAGAACAAATACTCTGTCTTTAATTGCACTTTGCATAGAATTTTAAATAACAACATAAAGAGGCAACACCTCTGTCTTGGGTAAAATACTAATGTAAACAAAGATTTAGCAGAGTACAAAATGTGCAAAATAAATAATACATCAACTCCAACTGAAATTGTTAAAGTGCAAACTTTGCTTTAAAAAAATAAACTGTGCCATTTGTGTCCCTGAATGTATGAACAGGAAAGAAAAATCACATTTTGGTTGAGGTCCAGAACATGAGATATGTGCTTAAGTTGCTGTCAATAACATTTAAACATTTTTGGCAAGGAAAATCAGCCTGTCCACTGCTTCTGGCTTGAGGCAAGCTCTGCTGCATGTGACAACTCCTCCCCCCACACTGAAAAGCCTCTCAGATGGGGCACTTGTTGCAGGGATACTGAGGTATTTCTTGGCCAGGTGACTGAGCCTTGAGAAGTTGGATTTGTTGCTCTTCCACCACTGCAGTGGATCAATGTCAGGGTCTGCCTCTGGCAAGAGCAGATAGGTTGCCAGTTCAGTCTCTATTTTAGCTTCTTCCGACTGGTCAGAAGTTGGCACAACACTCTTCTTGAAGAAGGTTGCTAAGGTCTTTTTCCTCTTGGGGTCTGGCTGAGGCCTTGCCTCTTCCTGGTCCACCTGCACAACTGGACCAGGCTGTGGTGTGCTTTTGTCAGCGGGGAAAGACAGAAGTTCACTGACAGCTCTTCTTTTGACATGCTCCACCTTGTCTGGGTCGATGTAGGATGTCCGGAACCTTGGATCCATCAGAGAGGCCATGTCCAAGAGCTCATCCTTGACAGGATCACTGTATTTGTCAACAAGGTATCCCAGTATGTTCCTTTTTATTGTTTTGGTAAGCTCCGTGTCGTTGTCCTCAGGCTGCAAAAGACTGGTTTTGAACAGATGGATAACAGGCTTGATGTATGAGACACTGACATACATTTCCCCTGATAGCGCAACCGTAAAGTCTTGGAGTGCTTTAACCGCCTTGTTTACTGACTCCAAAACCTCGATGTCTTGCCAAGAGGGCACAAGATGGCGGCTTTTAACATCAGACCCCAGGACACGGGCTATAGCCTTCTCCTGTTCCAGGAATCGCTCTATCATCTTTTGGCGGGAGCCCCATCTGGTTGGGGATTCTGTTGTTAGCTGATGAGGGGGAAGGCCAAGCTCTGACTGAGCTACACCCAGCTCTCTTCTTTTCTTCCAACTGTAGGAAAAAGCAGCGACTATCTTCTTGCAAACTCCAATGGCACGATCTATGCGGGGATCCTTAACACCATTCTCTGTATGATAAAGAATAAAACACAAAGACATACATCACTATTGGGGACTTTAATAAATATCAGTCTACATTAGGGCTGTCACGATATGATATCGTGATTATCACATCCAAAATAAAAGTTTGTTTTTTAGTGGACACGCCATATTGAAACATTCTTGCAGAGTTTGTTTTTTTTTGGCTAGGCCTAATTAAAAAAAAAAAATCACGTACAACACTTAAACTTTTTAAACGGTGGATGAACCGCAGTCAGGTAGTCAGACACTCGTCTTTTCGTAGTCGAGTCAGCTTGACTAAATGTTGGGTTGGCTGACTGAAAAAAGAAGAACTCCTCTAGCACTGCATGTTTGGATGAGGATAATATGTGCTCTGTCAAAATTGAATATTTTATTTTACTTATTGTTAGACTTACCAATAGCGTTGTGTAGTTTGTGTCCAAAGCACTGGAGGTTTGGCCATCCGTTCACTCTCAGGGCTTTAATCATGTTGGTGCCGCTGTCAGTTGTCATGCAGCATAGACGATTCTCAGACAGGTTCCAGCAGTCGAGAGCGTCTCTCAGTCCCTTGGCAACAAGTTCACCGGTGTGGTCCTCGGGAAAGTATGACGTTTGGAGGGAAATACTCCGCAAATCCCACGCATTGTCAATGAAATGCACCGTTAAACTCATATAAGGTTGCATAGTCCGACTGGACCACATGTCGGTTGTTGCCGAATAAAAGGACAGCTCCTCCAGTTCTCTGCTGACTTTCTTTCGTGTGTTGTTGTACAGCTGGGGCAAGGCGACTTCACTGAAGTACTTGCGGCTGGGTAGCTCATATCTGGGGTCTAAGGTTTTAATCAAATTAATAAACCCCGTCTTCTCCACGGTATATATGGGTACCATGTCTTTGGCTATGTGCAAAGTGACCGCTTCGGTGATTGTTCTCCACCGTGCCCCTTTCCTGTCATATGCGGTGCCTTGTTCAAAGGATTCGGCTACAGTTAGCTGTTTTTTAGCTAAGGTTTGTTGGTCACTGCGGTTTTGTTCGTCTCGAAGAGACTGGCATTTTTCATATTCGGCTGGATGTCTCTGTTTCAGGTGTTGGAATAGGTTTGTGGTGCTGCTGCCTTTGACTGTGATGGGCTTTAGGCAAATGTTGCAGCGTGGGGTCTCTTGCTCCACGTCTGTCGCAGTAAACCCATACCAGTTCCAAACAACAGATGATTTTATTCCTTTCTTGGGAACAAACTTCCCACTCTCACCGGTAGCCATGTTGTCGCTTGCTGTTGCTGTTTCGTGTGTGCTATGATGTTGTTGTCGCTTGCCATACTGCTATCTGAAACTAACGCTACGGAAGCTCCGGGGAGCCAAAAATGCGCCATTACACAAAAACTCGATTTACTTATTTTTTAAATCGCCCGCAACAGAAAACTCGAATTAATTCATTCAATCGATTTATCGCCCAGGCCTAGTATATGTAAGGAGATAACATAGACACAGGCTAATTATTGATCACTAAAATGATAGTTAACATTAGTAATTAAACTTAAACAGCTAATGGAAGTCCAAACTGCCTGAGAGCTTCTCCTGTACTATACGGTAATTCCTCTACTATGAGACAGTAAGTCTCGTGGTTATGACCCAATCGTTAGCCTATTTTTATAAAAACGTCTGCTACGGAGCCATAACGTGAGCTACAAGGTAATGGAGCCTTTTATACATTGTCGTGTTTCTTTAGAAATAAACAACGGACAAATAGAGTCTTTAAACTCTTCAGATGTAAAGTTATTCTCTGTCAAAGTGACGTCAGAATGAATGGCAGTCAATGGGATGCTAACGGGGGGTGATGGCTTGGTAGCATCACAATGGCGCCATAGGAGGTTTGAGTTCTGAAGAGAGGCTTACCCCCTTTGGCAATAGCATGCTACTATCGATACAGAAGCGTCACTGTGTCAAACGTTCACAGAAACAAATCGATCAAACTTTAGTTCCGCAAAGCTGTGAGAAAATGGAGGAAAAACTTATTTTAGTGATGTCCACGTTCCCGGTCCTGTACAATCTAACCTTAATCTATAGTATGTCTATGGGTCTATCCACAAAGTAAACAGAGGGGACGGGCTTGAAGGTAGCGCCAGAGAATTTCTGTTTACTTATGCCAAGCAACCAGGAGTAGGCTAGGCACGCCCGGGAACGCCCATCAGGCGAGTGCGTGTCGCTGTAGCTGTAGCTGTAGCTAATGTGACTGTAGGCTAAGACTCTGTGTTAATCATCTGAACCTGCAAAGTAACTCCAGTTCTTAAACTGCTGCTGTTTGTGTGTGTGTGTAGGTTTTACCTGCAGCTGCCCACAGAGAGAGCTCACCTGTACCACACCGTGGACACGCCCCCCATCCCCCCACCGCCCCCGGACCTCCCCCCTCCTCCCCCCACACAGCCAGAGGAAGAGGAGGAGGAAGACGAGGAAGAGCAGGTAGCAGTAACACACTGCAGACTACAGAGAAATGTACATGCTGATAGAAAGTCCCAGAGCAGATTCACACACTTCTTCAGAGATCATGTCCAGCTCTATCTCCACTGTGATGTGGAGCAAGGTCTGGTTGCAGCACAGATGCATTCTGGGATAGGAGAATAAACTCTCTGGGTTGTTTGCATTTCTTTCAACCAATCACAATCATCGTGGGCGGCGCTAAGCTCGGGACGCAGCGACGGTGGCTCTGCTAAATAGTCTCAGGAAGGAACTTGTTCTGGTGGAACAGTTGCACCCTGCAAAAGAAAAACGCAGAAGATCGGCACTAGATCTCAATGTTTTCCGACCGCACTTGAAGGCAGCTTCATCATCAAACGGCCCCCTGGTGTGACTTCCTGTTGTCTTCTTAGACTCCCTGAATGTAGCACAAGTAGACTTTATATTTCACAGTTCCTGTTTTCTCTCAGATCATTTATACATCTGGACAAACAGTGACAAAACACCAAAAATGTCAACGACATTTTTGTGACGTCTTGTTATACAAAGTTGACTTTTTCAGCGTTTTTTAAAGAGTTAAAAGTGAAGAAAAGATATCGATATTGAAGAAAAGTGTTGATAAAATGTCAAAAACATCAGAAAAAAATTAAAAAAATAACCTCGCCAAAAATGTAGGAAAAAGCATCAATAAAAATGTCAAAAGCACCAAAAACATCAGGAGAAATGATCACTCTTAAATCTTTCTTGTGGCAGAGATAGAGGCAGTGATGTTTCCTGTTTCCTGTACGGGACTCTCACACCGCCTCAAAACCAACAAATATTAAATATGATATATTAAAAATAACAAATATTAACAAATACTGAAATAAAATGTACAATTATCACACATCCTCTCCAGCACAGCAACGAGTATTACACACTAGCTAGTAACGTGTGATGAACAGGAACTCAAGTAAAAGTGGAAGTAATAATACTCCAGTAGAGTACAGATACAGCCTTTTAGTCATTAAAGCCAAACTCTCGCCAAAATACAACCTAGTGTCTTTTTGTGAATGTACCCGAGTCAAACTTTCATTTAAAAGCATATTTAGGACAGAATCGCCACTTTTAAGATGTACCGTATTTTCGTTTTTGGGTCAAATGGCCTTTTGAATGGGAGAGCTAGGGGCACTTTTATGCTAGCCTCAAAATATCTATTTTTAAACCACTAAGAAGGCTCAACGCAACATGAGACTTTGCTCCAAGTATCACCAGGAGCTCTACACCTTAACCAAAGCATTGACAACATTGGTTGTGTTCACAGAGTTTACTAAAAGAAAGGTTTTGAGCAACTCACGTTAGCAGTTGGTGTTTACGCTATCCGCCATTTTCCCAGTCGAAAATAGGCGATCTCTGAATGTGAATGAACGGACTCCATAGGAGGAAATGTCATTCTTATATCAGGCTCCTTTTTCACCTACAAGGTCAATATTGTGTTTCACTAACGACAAAACAAGAAATAATCCGTGCATTTATATGGAACTAAGCTTTAGGAGCTTTCCATCTTTACTCTCCTTCCTCGACTATTTCTGACTGGCTCGATAGACGGAGACCGGAAGAACAACAGCTACAGTGAGTTGTTCAAAACTTTTCTTTTTAGTAAACTCTGTGAACACAACCAATGTTGTCAATGCTTTGGTTAAGGTGTAGAGCTCCTGGTGATACTTGGAGCAGTCTCATGTTGTGTCGAGCCTTCTTAGTGTTTTAACATCTTAAAAGTGGTGATTCCGTCCTAAATATGCTTTTAAACGAAAGTTTGACTCGGGTACATTCACAAAAAGATCCTAGGTTGAATTTTGGCGACAGTTACGCTTTCAATCTTTCTTGTGGCAGAGATAGAGGCAGAAATGTTTCCTGTACGGGACTCTCACACCGCCTCAAAACACTCCCACAAGTCCGCAGCAGAACTTTTTGAGTGTCCCCTCTGCACCCTAAACACACTACCCCCCCCGTTCAACATGAACGGAAAGACCTGCGATTTTGCCGGACCGTCTGACGGCTGACGCTGGCTGTCTGAACGCGGCTTAACGGGGAATTTGGCGCTCTTCTACTTGACCATATCTTCTACCATCTTTAGATAACGAACTAACGGTCTCCTCCCGTTTCCTGTCAGGACGGAGCGGTCCCGTCTCGTCTCCACCCTCGCGTGGCAGAGAAGATCAGACAGCTGGTGGCCGCCGGGCATCATCAGGTGTACAGCGTCCGCAAACAGCTCAGGTAGGGAGCACACCTGAGACCATCAGACTATGTTAGGAACAGCTCAGGTAGGGAGCACACCTGAGACCATCAGACTGTTAGGAACAGCTCAGGTAGGGAGCACACCTGAGACCATCAGACTATGTTAGGAACAGCTCAGGTAGGGAGCACACCTGAGACCATCAGACTGTTAGGAACAGCTCAGGTAGGGAGCACACCTGAGACCATCAGACTGTTAGGAACAGCTCAGGTAGGGAGCACACCTGAGACCATCAGACTACGTTAGGAACAGCTCAGGTAGGGAGCACACCTGAGACTATGTTAGGGACCATACACGCAACCCCCGATTCCTTTCAGGGCATTAAGTTAACGATGTGTGTGTGTGTGTGTGTGTGTGTGTGTGTGTGTGTGTGTGTGTGTGTGTTCAGGCGTTTTGTGGAAAAGGAGCTGTTTAAATGTGACGGTCTTCCAGAGAGACACAACCTCAGATACTTCCCCACTGTCAACGACATCAAGAACCACATCCATGAGTCCCAGAAGGCCCTGGGGCTGACTGCTGCTACCGCAGAGGTCCTACACACACACACACACACACACACACACACACACACACACACACACACACACACACCCAAAATGCTGGACCCCACAAGGCTGTGCAGACCCCACAAATATACTGTATTCCCTGGTTTTTGGACCCGACGAATATAGAAAAACAAGCACACACACACACACACACACACACACACACACACACACGATCGCACTCACACACACACACACACACACACACACACACAGACACGGTTGCACTCACGCACACATACACACACACAGACACACACACACACACACACACACACACACACACATACACACAGACACACTCGGTCGCACACAGACACACAGACACACACACAGACCCAGTAGTCTAGTGAATGTACTGAGGTAGTTTGTGTCTCCCTCTAGTGGACAGAAGACAGAACTGACCCTCTGATGGAGACCGTTACGCTGACACTGACTCCTGCTGCTGAAGGTGACGCACGCATGCACGCGTACGCGCGCACACACACACATACGCACATGTGAACAGTCTGTCTGTGAACTGCTTTACGTTTATATTTGTATATTTCTGTAGCTGTGGATGGCGGCGACTCTTTGTCTCCTGACGCGGTTCAGCTCTTCACGTCTCTGTCCTCTCTGCAGCCGCGGATCTTTGCTCAGCTGCAGGTCAGAAAACACCAACAACCAATCAGCTCACAGCCACAGTTCCAACCAATCAGCTCACAGCCACAGTCCCACTGAGGTGTACTGAGAGTATAAAGTGTGTATCTGAGAGTATAAAGTGTATTTCTGCTGTCAGGGGATCGTGCCGCCGGCCGTCAGCACAGCCTCCCTTCCTCAGACACCTGCAGAGAAACAGCTGCTTCTACAGAACGGAGAGAACGGAGAGAATGGAGAGAGAGGAAAGAGAGGAGAGAACGGAGAGAATGGAGAGAGAGGAGAGGGAGGAGAGAACGGAGAGAATGGAGAGAGAGGAAAGAGAGGAGAGAACGGAGAGAATGGAGAGAGAGGAGAGAAGGGGGAGAACATCCTGGTGCAGATGATCAGCTCTCCTGACAACCCTGAGCACGGTAATCACTGAGCCAATCACAGCACGGTAATCATTGAGCCAATCACAGCACGGTAATCACTGAGCCAATCACAGCACGGTAATCACTGAGCCAATCACATTGTTTGTTTCCAAAATCTCCTCCGTTGTAGACACGTTTCTGTTGTGTTTGTTTCTCAGCTCTGCTGGATGTAAACGTGGTCCACATGGAGGAAGGAGAGGAAGAGGAAGAAGAAGAAGAGGAAGAGGAGGAGGAACAGATGAAGAGGAGGACCAGATAAAGAGGAGGAACAGATGAAGAGGAGGAGGAGGACCAGATGAAGATGAAGAAGAGGAGGAACAGATGAAGATGGAGGAGGAGGACCAGATGAAGAGGAAGAGGAGGAACAGATGAAGATGAAAAGGAGGAGGACCAGATGAAGATGGAGGACTCCTCTGGGTCCTAGTTCCTGAGTTTAGAATCCAAAAGGCTCCTACTGTCCCTGTTTGATCTGTAGAGCTGAGGTGAAATCTACAGCCCCCCCCAACCTAACAACCTAACAGCTATCATAACTTTCTTCACATAAAGAAACACATCTGAACCAGAACTTGTTGCAGAAAAATTCACCTGAATGCAGAATATGAAGCCCCCCCCCACTCAAAGATATTCAATCTTTGAGTTGTGGACAGAACAAGAGATTTGAGGACATTTGAGGACATTTGGGGACGTTAATGTGAAGAGTTTAATATCAGGAGAAGGCAAGGCAAGGCAGCTTTATTTGTAGAGCACATTTCAGCAACAGGGCAATTCAAAGTGCTTTACATGAAAACAGATTAAAAAATTTAAAACAGATAAGAAATGAAACATTGAAGAGTAATTAAAACAGTTAAATATATAAAAGCAGATAAAATAGGAATCTCTCTTTATATTCTTATATAGATTGTCATACAGTGTCAACAATGCAACTTCAGTATAAGAAATGAACAGTTATTTAAAGAAAGGCAACATCAAATAGATAGGTCTTCAGCCTTGATTTAAAAGAACTGAGAGTTGCAGCAGACCTGCAGTTTTCTGGGAGTTTGTTCCAGATATGTGGAGCATAAAAACTGAATGCTGCTTCCCCCTGTTTAGTTCTGACTCTGGGGACAACAAGCAGACCTGACCCAGACCACCTGAGAGGTCTGGGTGGGTCATACTGTACTAGCAGATCAGAAATGTATTTCAGCCCTAAACCGTTTAGTGATTTATAAACCAGCAAAAGTATTTTGAAATCAATTCTTTGAGGCACTGGAAGCCAGTGTAGAGACTTCAGTACTGGAGTGATGTGATCCACTTTCTTGGTCTTAGTGAGGACTCGAGCAGCAGCGTTCTGAATCAGCAGCAGCTGTCTGATTGATTTTTTAGGGAGACCTGTAAAGACTCCGTTACAGTAGTCTAGTCTACTGAAGATAAAAGCATGGACAAGTTTTTCCAAGTCCTGCTGAGACATAAGTCCTTTAACCCTTGATATATTTTTAAGGTGGTAATAGGCTGACTTTGTAATTGTCTTAATGTGGCTGTTAAAATTTAGGTCTGAGTCCATGACTACACCAAGATTTCTGGCTTTGTCTGTTGTTGTTAACATTATCGTTTGAAGCTGAGTGCTGACTTTAATCGTTCCTCTTTTGCTCCAAAAACCACCACCTCAGTTTTTTCTTCATTTAATTTAAGAAAGTTCTGGCACATCCAGTCGTTAATTTGTTCAATGCACTTAGTCAGTTGTTGTATTGGACTATAGTCCCCTGGCGATAAGGTTATATAAATTTGTGTCATCCGCATAACTATGGTAACTTATGTTGTTGTTTTCCATAATCTGAGCCAGTGGAAGCATGTAGATGTTAAACAGGAGAGGCCCCAGAACTGAGCCTTGGGGAACTCCGCACATCATATTTGTATGCTCAGATGTATAATTCCCTATAGACACAAAGTAGTCCCTATTCTTTAAATAAGACTCAAACCACTTTAGTACTGAGCCAGAAATGCCAACCCAGTTTTCCAATCGGTCTAGTAATATGTCATGGTCGACCGTATCAAATGCAGCACTGAGATCAAGTAATACCAAGACTGAAATTCTGCCACTATCTGTGTTTAAGTGGATGTCATTAAAGACTTTAACAAGAGCTGTCTCAGTGCTGTGCTGTGGTCGAAAACCTGACTGGAAGGCATCAAAACTGTTGTTTAGTGACAAGAAAAGGTTCAGTTGTTGAGAAACCGTTTTTTCAATGATTTTACTTAAAAATGGAAGGTTTGATATCGGCCTATAGTTGCTCATTAGTGACGTGTCTAGATTGTTCTTTTTTAAGAGTGGCTTAATGACTGCAGTTCTCAGGGCCTGTGGGAAGATACCTGAGAGAAGAGACGTGTTTACAATCTGTAGAAGATCTGGAGCCAAACAATTTGCAGCATTTTTGAAAAGGCCCGTTGGTAGAATATCAAGGCAGCAGGAGGAGGTTTTCAGATGTTGTATAATGTCCTCCAGGTTTTTACGGTTAATCATATGAAATTGGGTCATATTGGAATCTGTTTTGCCTGGACACTGTGACAACACATACCCTGTACTCGATATGGAAGCACTGACTAATTTTCTGAATTTTGTCATTGAAGAAGGAGGTAAAATCATTGCAGGCCTTGGTGGATAAAAGTTGAGATGCTCCTGGTACTGGAGGGTTTGTTAACATATCAACAGTAGCAAACAAAGCACGTGAATTATTATTGTTTTTGGCAATAATGTCCGAGAAGAAGGACCGCCTTGCATTCCTCAGTTCCAAATTATAAGTGTGAAGTCTCTCTTTATAGGTGTTGTAGTGGACCTGGAGATTAGTTTTTCGCCACCTGCGTTCTGCTTTTCGACACTCTCTTTTTTCTGTTCTTACCAGTATGGCATTTCTCCATGGAGATCTTTTCTTATCAGAGACAGTTTTTACCTTAATGGGAGCAATGGCATCAATAACATTTGTAATTTTACAATTGAAATTGTCTACAAGCTCAGTGACTGAGACCCCTGAGAGGGTGGGTGTGGACGAGAAAAGCTGAATGAATGTTTCACTGGTGTTGTCAGTGATATACCGTTTTCTTATTAACTTTGTTTGGACACTTTTGTGCACAGAGATAGTGCCGTTAAAGAAAACACAGGAATGATCAGAGAGAGCAGCATCAGTCACCACAACCTTGGAGATGTTCAGACCCTTCGAGATAATCAAGTCCAGAGTGTGCCCCTTGTTGTGTGTGGGCTCCGTCACATGCTGAGTCAGTCCATAGTTCTCAAAAATACAACACAGTTCTTTGGTCCCTCTATCCTGGGGGTTGTCAACATGAATGTTGAAATCACCAGCAATAACTACACAGTCAAAGTTAATACAGATTAAAGACAGCAGTCCACTAAAGTCGTCAAAGAAGGATGCACAGTATTTAGGTGGCCTGTAGATAATTAGAAATAAAGGTAGAGAGGGGGACCTTAGCTGAAGAGCCACATATTCAAAAGAAGCAAAGTTTCCATAAGCTATTTGAGTACATTGGAACGAGTCGTTAAACAAAATGGCGACTCCACCTCCTTTCTTATTCTCTCTATTCTCACTCATAAAACTGAAGTTAGGGGGAGCTGACTCAATGAGAACAGCATCACTGTTATTATGGTCTAACCAGGTTTCAGTTAAAAACATAAAATCAAGATTGTGTTTAATAATAAAATCATTGATTAAAAATGATTTACCCGCCAAAGACCTGACGTTTAGTAAGGCTAATGTTAGTGTGTTAAAATAATTATCTGTCTCGTTTTTTGGGACAGGCTGTGGCTGACGAGGAATGGATGCTAAATTTGCTAAGTTGGCAGTTAAGTGCTTCTTTTTCTTACTTAGCGGAGTCACCATTCTTTTTCTATTACCTATCACAACATAGATTGACGAAGAATTGAATACACAGGACCCAGGCTTGTCCTGGAAAGAGTCATGAGTGCCACTAGGCATGCAGCCTGGGCCCAGCACATATCAGTTAAAGCTTGTTTCATTCTGTACACAAGCATACTTATCAGTCTGGGGAGAAGGAGTTAGCTGCCGTCCTGGAGGGGACAGAGGTGCCTGGCGTTTTACTTTCAGTAGTTGAGTCCAAACAGGGTCAGTTTGATGCTGGGGGCGAGTGATGGGAGAAGGTAGTGGGGTAAACTTGGTTCCAGCATCTACCAGCTGCTCCATCCGGTCAGTGAACCCCAACATGTGGCAGGGGGAAACAGGGGAAAGGGTGAGTGGGGAGAGCGATGGATCCTCAAAGGCGTCGGTGTTGGTACGGGGGTTTGAGGAGTGTTGGACGGGTGAAGGGGGTTGAGATTTCTCGTCTCCGCTCTGAGGTCCTCCATGGTCAAATCTTTGCTCAGGTGGGGGCTGTGGTGGATCACTGCCGCACTTTGTTGTGTCTTCCTCTTGTTCTGTTTGTGTTGATTTATCTTGGTTGAGGGAGTAGATGTGTAGTGCAGAAAGTAAAGTAGGCTAGAGGTGAACAGCTTTACTCCTGGCTTGTTAAGGAAAAGTCCATCTGCTTTAAAAAGATGTCTGCGGTCCCAGAAAATGTTAAAATTGTCAATGAACCGCAGAGAGTGGACGGTACATGCAGTTGAAAGCCATTTGTTCAGTGCCAACAGTCTGCTGAATCTCTCAGCTCCTCTTCTGACTGGTGGTATAGGGCCACTGATAAACACCTCTGCGTTTAGGGAGCTGACTGTGTTCAGCAGAATCATGAAGTCACGATTCAGCACTTCAGACTGTTGCTTTACAACATCATGTGACCCTATATGCAGTATAATGTTTTTCACAGTTGGGTGTGCTGCCATGATATCCGGGATTCTTTGGGCTAAGTCAGACACCATGTCTTTGGGAAAACAGAGAATTTTGGTGTTTTTACTGCTTTTTATGTCTTTTACAGCAGAGTCACCCACAATCAGAGTTTGGTGCTTTGGCTGCTTCTCTTCTTAGAAAAGAGACTTTAAACGTGTGAATCTTGTTAATGTAAATAATGTTTTTGTACAGTTTTAATATTTGCACTAAGACAGTTTTACTGTGTGTGTGTGTGTGTCTGTGTCTGTGTGTGTGTGTCTCTGTGTGTGCGTGTGTGTGCGTGTGTGCGCGTGTGCGTGCGTGCGTGCGTGCGTGTGTGTGTGTGTGCGTGCGTGCGTGGTGGTACCTGAGGACTGATATGAAACACATGAGGATCAGTTATATGTAAATACCCTAATAGGAGAATTTAAGAAGAGATGTAGAAATGGAGAAAATGCCTTCAGATCTCACATAAACATTATGAAACTGATGTTATATTTGATATGATGTGTGTTTCTTTCACTTTAAACAGCAACAGAATAAATTAATAAAAAGGGACACATGTTGGTTTATTTTAGCTTTATTTATACAGGAAATGTATTAAAGTACTAAAGCACTTGAGTATTTCCATTGATGTTACTCTGTACTTGTACTGCAGTACAAACAAAAGTATCCAAACATTGAGAAACAAGAAATAAAAACATTAAAGCATGAGGACTATGGTTAACTGCTCCTCAGATCTCTGCAGGGTAGCAGCTAGCTAGACTATCTGTCCAATCTGAGTTTTCTGTTACACGACTAAAACTACTTTTGAACGTACACACTGTGGGAGCAACCTTCTGACGTTTTTGTTCCCTTTTTTGACCTTCTGAAAGCACCGTGGTCGACGCGCTGAAACAAGACTCAATGACTCCACTGTTTTCCTTTTGATTTCACGTTTATTTTTCCTTATCATTCAAACTTCAATATGATACGTGATTTTGTCTTTTCCAATGAAGAAATGAACTGTCCTTCTCTTTCCAGCTCTCAGCGAAGGCGGTCGCATTCTCTCCCTCTCCCTCCCAGGCCTACCCTGCTTGCTATCTTGTCTTGTGTTGTCTGTTGTTAACTTTTTAGAGACTCTCCCTGCAAGGCTCTACAAATACCTAAAAATCATGGAATTGATTAACTGGTCTCTCAACGCAATTGTCACTGTATTCTCGAGGAGGAGCACTGGTTCGGGTGAGCCAGCATGTCCTGACGGGACGTTTGCTGCGGGGTATACGATGGACGGCTGGGAGAAATGGCGTGTCGTGTGTCTCTCTGCTCTTTCCGTGGAGGACGTTGAGGATATCTACCTATTTGGAACCCTGATAACTGGAATGTTGCTGATTGGAGGATGCTTCGCTCTGGTTTATCAAAGAATTGGAAAGACTTTGGTAGCTGTCCAAAGCCCAAGGAAGCTGCCTGGCCTGACTGAAGCTGTTGAGAAAGCGATAAGTTCGCAAACTGGAACTATTAATCGCGTGATGGAAACCAACATGGTAATGACCCGCGGCTTGGATACCATCATGAGGAAGGTCACGGATTTGGAAAGAAAAATTGACCAGTTGAACAGTTGAACAATAGAATGAATGTTTAAATTAGAGCAGCCATTCGTGTAGACCAAACAAATTTAATCTTTCGGCTCCCTTATCCTGAGCGGCCTTGCCAAGGCCGTATCTTGGAACAAACAGTCACCCTGTTGGGGCTCTGCAAGCGAGACTCTCTTGGTTCCTCCCCCGTCTTCCCCACTGCCTGCTGATTGTCGTATCGGTTCTGGACTGTTCAAGGGTGTCACCATGGCAACGTGCTGTGTTATCGCTATAACATTCTGCGGACTGGGACACTAGTGGGACTGCCGGGCTGTGCGTTTCTCAGCAGGCCAAACTCCCCCAACCTACCCCCTCCCCAGTCCCACGCCTTCACCGCCAAATGTGCAACTGTACATTTATGTCATGTTATGTCATGTCATGTCATGTCATGTCATGTCATGTTATGTTATGTTCAGCAGTGCAAATGTACTGTTTGTGTGCTTACGTGCTGAGGTGTGTTTTCCTGTTCCCAGACTGTTCTTATCTTTATGAGGATAGTCTGAGAGTTGCTTTTTTTTTCCCTCTCCTCTCCTTCATGTCATGCTGTATCTGTCCCTGCGAGAGTTAAAGGAGAGTTGTTTTGGCGCCGACTATGGCGACTCGGTGTGTCTGTGCGTGTTGCTTTAATGTGACATGCACCTACAACACCAGGACAAATTCCTTGTGTGTGTAAACATACTTGGCAATAAAGCTTTTTCTGATTCTGATTCTTACCAGACAGTGTGCAAGCAGTGACAGCAGAGCCAAAATAAAAAGATGTAACAAAAAACAACTCAATCCCGTTCTGTTCTGCACGGTACTTGAAAACAGCGGTCAAAAAACCGTATGGCTACAATCCAAAGGCCACTAATTGAATGATAGCTCCTGGCTTTTATACACCAGCTGAAGCAGTCACTATCTCAATCAGCTGATTGTCAGAAGGCTGTGACGATATGCCACGCATCAAGATTAATTAACACAAATTACCAGTTTACATTGAGTCCAGTTACTGCGAATGGCGCTGCATTTATGCACAATTTATCAAAATAAAAGTTAATATCGAAATCATACTTTTGGCTCCAACAGACATGTTCCACCAAAACAAGTTCCTTCCTGAGACTATTTAGCAGAGGCACCGTGGCTCCGTCCGGAGCTTAGCCCCGCCCACGATGATTGTGATTGGTTTAAAGAAATGCCAATCAACCAGAGCAGCGTTTTTCTCCCATCCAGGAATGTTGTGTGGACTAGTCAGACCCTCCTCCACAGCTCTGTGAAGGAAGGTCTGGCAAAGAGAGACTACCCTACAAGTGCATCTATCTCAGTGTCTGAGAAATTACGCTTAATTTGTTTTTTCCCACCTGTCGTCATGATTCAGCGTAACCAAAGAACACCTGCCAGGGTCATTAACATACTGATCAGCATTCATGAGGAGCTCTGCATGGACTATTTATGGTTAAATGGGTGCTATGCAGTTTTGGCCATTTCTTGGCTGTGTTCCCTCTTTTTGCTGGCAGGTTTCTCTATAGAGCTCCCCTACAGCTTCAGAATAGATATTTGGCAGCTCCTACGTTTACTCGTGTCTGACTCCTCTCTCGGTCAGTCTGCCGTTTCCTCTTTCTCTGTTCCTCCGACAATGCTTTCCTAGCTTTCTGCTTCTGTTTTGCCGGCTCAGCCATGACGATAGTGTGAAAAACTCCATCGATACCTTGTTCCTATAACTAGCCGGTTTCTGAATGGGCGTATGTGTGCAGTGCCGTGAAGTAATTAGTTACATCGCGAGACCTGATAGCATGCCATACCTCCTGACGCTGAGTCCCAAAGTTGCAAATGTGATTTGACAGGCGTTAGGGGGGAGCGAGACGACCACCATTCAACTCGAAAAAAGTCATATAACCATTCCAAAGACTCCGAAGCTGTTCAGTTAAGGTAAATTAAGCTAAAAAAAACTGCATAGTTCCCTTTTAAAAATGGGCGTGTACAGGGCGGGATAAGAGGCTGATTCACACACTTGTGGGTAATCTATGATTTATAAAGTGTAGATAGTGGTACTGTTAAGTGTTTTTGACCCTAGTGTGTTACGGTACTATGAGTGGCTCACGGGAGACGCCCCCCCGGAAATAGTGTGTATGTACGGCGGGAACTCCAGGCATGTAGAGGATTTTTCTGTTTATGGACGTTAATAAAGTGGAGTCAAACTGTCACTCGGTTACATTATTGATAAAAACAACATGGTGTCAGAAGTGGGATTCTGGAGACATTCCTCGGACGACTCCGTCTCTAGAAAGTAGCCTACGCTAACGTTTAAAGTCTCAACCGCGGTAAGCAACAACACAAATGGCAGATGGATTCAGACGTCCGGACCCTCTCGTTTTCGATGAGAATGTGGCAGAGAATTGGCGCAAGTTTGAACGAGAATACGATATCTTCATTGCCGCCGCACACAGCGATAAACCTGCCCGAACCAGAGCTTATATACCCCTTAACCTCGCAGGACCAGAGGCTATAGAGAGCGAGCGGTCATTCACATATTCGCCCGCGGTACTAGGAGCAGATGACAACATCGTTACTCCAGCGGAATCCAGAGAGGACCCCGAGTGTCTTAAAAGGAAGTTAAAGAAATATGTAACCCTGAAACAAACGTGATAATGGAGAGGCACAACTTCAACACCAGACATCAAAAACCTGGCGAAACCATTGAGGCATATGTGAGTACATTGAGAAATCAAGCCAAAAACTGCAATTTCGGTGCATTGGAAAACAAACTGATAAGAGACAGACTGGTATGCGGAATAAGTAGCGACAGTGTCAGACGCACACTGCTAAAAGAGACTGACCTAACGCTGTCCAAAGCAGTACGCATTTGCCAAATCAGCGAACTCACAGAAAAACACAGCAAAACCCTCTCCACGCCAAAAACTGTGACAACCGCTAGTGTGGATGCTGTACAAATAAAACATAAGAAAGTCTACAGCAAAATGAAGCGCACTAAGAAGGAAAATTCACCATCAATCTCCAGCTGCCGGAATTGTGGGGGGACCCATCCAGCAAAACGTGACCAGTGTCCAGCTTTTGGCCAGCAGTGCCACAACTGCGGGAAGCAGAACCACTTCAAAGGCCAGTGCAGGTCCGCCAAGTCAAACAGACCAAACAGACAGGTAAACCAGCTATACGCCGAAACAGACACTGGCAGTGACAGTGAAGACACATTCACCATTGAAGGCTTGTTTTTGCATGATGATGAAGGGAAAACTGACAAGGAAGGTCGTTGTTTTGTGACTGTTAATGACAGGGATCCTGATGAGCATGAAAGAAACCTGAAAATGGTACTGGATCGTGCCAGACAGGTAAAACTGAGACTGAATCCAAGCAAATGCAAGTTTGGACTCAACGAGGTGAGCTATGTTGGGCACACATTCACAGATAAAGGACTAAAAGCAGACCCTAAAAAAATAAAAGCAATTAGTGAAATACCACCCCCAGAGGACAAGCTGGCTCTACAGCGCTTTTTAGGGATGGTAAACTACTTGGGCAAATTCATCCCAAACCTGAGTGAACTCACCACACCACTACGTCAGCTGCTACACAAAGAAGTGGTGTGGAATTGGGCGGAGCACCAACAGAATGCTTTTGACAAACTCAAAACCTGCATCAGCAGCCCACCTGTACTCCATTACTATGATGTAAGGCAACCAGTGACGCTCACCTGCGATGCTTCACAATATGGTTTAGGGGCTGCCTGCCTCCAAGAGGGGAATCCGGTGGCATACGTGTCTCGCACACTGACCCAGACGGAGACGAGATACGCGCAAATAGAGAAGGAACTTCTAGCAGTGGTCTTCGCCTGCTACAAGTTCTATGACTACATCTACGGCAAGCCGGTCACGATTGAGACCGACCACCAGCCCTTGGTCACCATTCACAACAAACCATTTCACACCATCCCAGCACGCCTGCAACGCATGATGCTACAGTTACAAAAATTCGACCTGACTCTCACCTACAAAAAAGGAAAACACCTCTACCTGGCCGACACCCTTTCCCGTGCACCAAGATGCAACGTCAGCCCCCAGAGGCCAGAACGGCCAGAGTTCGAGGTGATGACAGTTCAACTGATATTTCCACGGTGCCTTGAAGAACTCCGTCAATATACTGCTGCAGACACAGTGCTGTAGAAACTTACCCATTTCATTCAACAGGGCTGGCCAAGACGTCCGTGCAGCGTACCTACAGAGGTGAGACCATTCTTCAGTTTCCGTGATGAACTCACCATCGAAGACAGGGTCATCATGAAAGGAAACAGGGCAGTCGTGCCCACCGCCCTGCACTCAGAGTATTTGAAGGTGCTACACATGGGACACCCAGGAGTTGAATCCACAAAGAGAAGGGCAAGGGAAAGTGCTTTCTGGCCATCAATAAATGAGGACATTCAGGATGTCATCATGGCATGCGGCGTCTGCAACAGCCTGAAGCCCCACCAGCAAAAAGAGCCGCTAAAACTGCACACAGTCCCAGACCTGCCCTGGTCTCTCGTCGCCACAGACATATTTGAATGGCGGAATCACCACTACCTGGTGCTTATTGATTCATACTCTGGGTGGTTTGAAATGGACTGGCTCAGCAGCCTGTCATCATCGACAGTCATCAATAAGCTAAAGCATCATTTCTCTGTCCACGGGATACCACAGAAGTTATACTCGGACAATGGCACCCAGTATACTAGCCAGGCCTTCCATGACTTTGCCCGATCCTGGGATTTCCAGCATGTGACAAGCAGTCCCGAATATCCACAGTCCAATGGCCTCAGTGAGAGGGCTGTAAGGAGTGCAAAGAAACTGTTGGAGACCACAGCGAGAGACGGGACAGATTTCTACCTGAATCTGCTCGGCATACGAAACACGCCCCGAGACAACACTCTGGGCTCACCTGCACAAAGGCTGTTGTCCCGTCGCACTCGGACTATTCTGCCCATCTGCAAGCAATTGCTGAAACCAGCTGCAAAAACCCCGACCAGCATCAAAGCACAGTTAACAAAGAAGCGGCAGACACAAAAACACTACTATGACAAGACCAGCAAACCACTACGCCCCCTGGCACCAAACCAGGTGGTAAGACTCCAAACAAAAAGGGGACATAACAAAGTGGGAATCGTGAAGCAAAAGTGTGATGAGCCACGCTCATATGTGGTGGTTTCTGAAGGGAAGGAATACAGGCGTAACCGACGCCACATCCTGCCAGTGATAGAGCCACAGCCTTCAAGGAGCACCACATACACTGATGAATCGAACACAGGAGGATACACACCCGACGCAGACATGGAGAAAATACAACGGACTGAAACAACTAAACAAACACTACCAGAACAGTGTCACAGACAACTAAGTCCAGAAAAGCCTCCCACCAGTGTTTCCCAGCAACATGTGGAACCGCAGGCCAGAAACCCAGTTCAAGCCGCCACTTCCATGTATCTCACTAGATCTGGCAAATACAAAAGGCCAAATACAAAATACATGAACTGAACTAGATACTCAAGTCTATTGAATCCGAAATGTTTGAAATAACACTTTGTTCCTTGAGATCTACATAATGTTTCATTCTGTTAATGCATTTAGTTGTGGGACACTCGCAGAGTTCATTTTATGTAAACCAGATCATATTTGTGTTTTCTATTATAAAACTGCTGTTAGTGTAGAAGTATGCGATTCAATGTTTCTCATGTTCAGGAGCCACAGCTAAAGAAGGGGGATGTAGATAGTGGTACTGTTAAGTGTTTTTGACCCTAGTGTGTTACGGTACTATGAGTGGCTCACGGGAGACGCCCCCCGGAAATAGTGTGTATGTACGGCGGGAACTCCAGGCATGTAGAGGATTTTTCTGTTTATGGACGTTAATAAAGTGGAGTCAAACTGTCACTCGGTTACATTATTGATAAAAACAACATAAAGGGAACATTGCTTACAGATGTACGTACACACGGTTTTATAAATCTGAATTTTTTGGGCGTACGTACACTTTTAGTAAAGATCCTACGCACAGTTTTATAAATGAGACCCCAGATCTGTACGGAGGTTTATTAACGACAAAACTAACTCATAGAATTATAATACCAAAATAAAAATATTATATCATAATAAAAAAGAATATAAAATATATGACAAAGTAATGAAGTTAAAGTACTGATACCACAGTGTAGAAATAAGTAAAAGTACAAAATTATCAGCATAAAAATACTTAAAGTACCAAAAGGAAAAGTGTTGATTGTGCAGAATAATCAGTATGATATTACTGGTTTCTAATGACTGATGACTTTAATGTTATCTGTTAGTAATCTGTAATATTACATCATCATGTATTACCTGATTGTATTTAGTTTTAATAATCTGAATGTGTAAAGGAACTAAAGCTGTCAGATAAGCAGCGAGGTGGTTGCTGAATGCAGCTTTTGGAGACGATGATATAGAGCATTACATGTCATTTAGCTGTTTGGAGCAGAATTTAATCCACTCAGGAAATCATTGGTGATCCCCACATTCTCCTCACTAACATCAGCTGATGATCCTGATCAGACTGAACGGTCTGGTTCTCTGACAGGAGGAGACTCCGTCCTCCACAGGACACAGAGACACTGAGGAACCATATGACCAGAACCCAAACCCAAACCCAGGATAAAGAGGCTGAGTGAATGTGGTGTTGAAGGTGTGGAGGAGGATCAGTGAGTCAGAGGAGACTGAGTAGAAGGACAGAGAGCCAGCAGGACAGTCCACATACACTGCTACTCTGTTAGAGACAGAGGAGGAGGAGATGGATGTTCTTCGGTTATTGTGACAGACAGAGTAACGACCATCAGAGCAGAACAGACTCCAGGACTGATCATTCCATCCAAACCAACAGTCACCACTGCCTCCTCTCCTGCTGATTCCTCTGTAACTCACTGATATATAAACCCATCCTCTCGTCTCAACCTCCCAGTAACAGCGACCAGTCAGACCATCTCTACACAGCAGCTGATGATAGTAGTCAAACCTCTCTGGATGATCAGGATATGACTGATCCTCCTTCACACGTGTCACCTTCCTGTTGTTGTCAGACAGTTGGAGGTTTTTGTTCACTGTGTTTGTGTCCAGTGTGAGTTGACAGGAATCTGACAGAGAGAAGGAGACACAACACAGCTGCAGTTATTAACCAATCAGCACTTTGATGATGACATCAGAGGGTTGAATGAGTGATGTCACAGTTTGATGAATGAAATGTAAAACAGACTTACACTTCATGAGACCTGGTGTCAAATATCTGACTCCAGCAGGCTCCACCCTGAAAGGAGGAGGGGCATTACATCACTCTCACATATTATCATACACTGATGAAGGAACAGTCTGAAAGCTGGAGAAATACATCTCAAAGTCCTATCCTGAGGTCAGTAGGTTCAAGGGTCAGTTTTAATGTACATGGACCTTTCTCTGTAGAGATTAAAACAGCTTGTAGAACATCAACCCTGTTGTCCACATCAGTTTTTACAGGACAAACTGGGCTATTAGAATATTTGTGCTGCAGTGAGGTCACTTGAATGTAAAAAAGGTTGAGGACCATAAAGACAAATAAATAAATAATCAATCAACATGTATTTATACAGTAACCAGCAGGTATCCAACGTGCTTCACATCAGAAACCAATAAAAAGAATGAAACACAGAAAACAGGAGAGGGAAATTGTCACACCACTACTATGTATTAAAAGTAGGGCTGTCAAAATAATAATAATTTCGATTAATTAATATGAGAAAAAATAATGTGTTAAAAAAAATAACGCAGATTAATCCATTCCAGCCGTTCTAGCCACCATTGGACTGTAAAATGAAGGAGGGAGACGAGAATGTGCTGCCTGGATCATTAATTGGAACATTTAGTTGTAAAAATCTTCTTCCTGCCAACCCTGGCTACCGAAATCTGGAGCCACTGATATGTCTGCTCTTCTCTCTGATGCTCTGAAACAGATGATACAGGCAACACAAACACCGCTGCACGGGACGCTATACTCAACAGCAGCTAACGTTAGCCTACCGCTAGCTAGTTAACACTATACTCGACAGCAGCTAACGTTAGCCTACTGCTAGCTAGTTAACACTATACTCAACAGCAGCTAACGTTAGCCTACCGCTAGCTAGTTAACACTATACTCGACAGCAGCTAACGTTAGCCTACCGCTAGCTAGTTAACACTATACTCAACAGCAGCTAACGTTAGCCTACCGCTAGCTAGTTAACACTATACTCAACAGCAGCTAACGTTAGCCTACTGCTAGCTAGTAGCTGGATTAAACACGGTTTTAGCCGTCGGAAAAACAACATAGACGGTGCGTTCAATGAAACTGGTAAACCACAGCCTCGTGGTGCATTTGAAGTTATTGTAAATGTCTTTTTCCCATCTGATGGTTGTTTTTGTCGTTCAACAGCAATTTACTAGTGAAATAAGTTATTGTTATTGTTAAACATTATTATTAAATCATTTAATTTTGACCATATGGCCTTAGCAATAAACAAGCCGTTCTTTAATGTCACCAACTGTTGGTTAGTACCCTTTTTTTTTCTTTTCTTTTTTTCGGTTCAGGCACCGTTAATTATGTATGAGATTAATTTTGATTAATTAATCACAGAGTATGTAATTAATTAGATTACATTTTTTAATCGATTGACAGCCCTAATTAAAAGCCTTTCTAAACAGATAGGTTTTGAGTTTAGACCTAAAAAGAGCTCCATCTGTAATCGTCCGAATATCAGGGGGTAACTTGTTCCAGAGTCTCGGGGCAGATCAGCCCACCGTTTATACCTTAGGACTTCTAAAACCAGCTGATTTGAAGACCGCAAGGACCAGTTGTGGTCACGCAGGGTTAAGATCTCAGACAAATACTCCGTGGCCAGGCCATTTAAGCCCTTGAAAACAAACAATCAAATCTTAAAATCGATTCTAAAACACACCGGGAGCCGATGGAGGGTGTAGAGAACGGGACTGATGTGTGCACGTCTAGATGTATTTGTATTTGAGTAGTATACAAGGGGCAGCTTTGCGCTTGCAATGCGCGTGCATGCTTTCTAGCATTGTGATTGGTCGAGCTGCGCGAGCAGCTCAAAAATAAATAAATAAAATAAAATAACATAAAAAAAATGCAGAAATAAATGAATCAATAGTGACCGTATTGCTGGGGCCCGCTGGAGGGAAGGGAAGTCCGGGGAGAACCAGAACCATGACTGCACGGAGCGGACTGTCACAGCCTGCTGAAGTTTAAATCACAGGGTTCCTAAAAAGGGGGTATGGTGGGGACTTAGCTTGTTAGTTTGTTAGCTTGTGCTGCGCGCGCAGCTCGCGTGCGTGATGACATCGTCATCGGTATCGGGATGTAACGTTGCTAATAATGCATTTATTTAGATGTGTGTAAGGTGTTAAAAAACGTAGGGTTAGACCTATGGTTACGGTTAAAAAGTTAGGGGTAGGGTTAGGGTGTCCAACTGTCATACAGGTTGGGGTTTGTCATGTTTAAAAAGGCCTTGTTTTAGGCTGGCTGTCCACTTTTGCCTGCCGTTTTTTCGCTAGCTTGCTATCTAGCTTGTTAGCTCGTTTTTCCCACAGCTATTTTTCCTCCACTAAAAAAGCTCTTCTCAACAACCAACGGTGCTTTTTCTATAATTCTTTTGGTGGAATGAAGAGGAAACATCTTTCTGTCATGTCGATGTCACGGAGCAGAAGTTGATTTTATTTAAGCTTGCTTTTTACTTTGGATTCGCTGTGGTTTCATGCTTTTATTTTGAAATGTGTGGTGTGTGTTTTAAAATGTTTTACTTCCGCCAGTGGACATTAGTAATTAGGATTTAAGGACTTGCACTTGGGAGCCAGAGCATGGGTTGACTGGTTTTTAGGAATAAAAAGGGCAGAACAGCAACAGAGGGCAGCGAAGAAGCACATGGGAAAAAGGAGGAGGACACTGGGAACATGAGGGAGGACACTGAGAGCATGAGCAGCACACAAGGGAGGACGCAGAGCACAACAGACAGAGAGGAGCAGACAGAGGACACAGAAGCATGATGGAGGACACAGAGACCACACGGATGCCAGTGAGAACAGCATCGTCCCTGGTCCGGAGGAGGCCTGAGAGTACACCGAGAAAACTCAAACACCGATCGCTAACAGCAACAGTGGAAGAAGGTGAAACTTCTCCCTTCCACGTAAGTCTCTTTTTAAGACCGGTGTTTGTTGTGTGTAGTGTACAAAGCTGTGGCACTTTTAAAGGACGTTTGACTGGCCCTGAGTTCTCCTTTACAGGCTATGCCCGAGGAGAGGAGTCAAACGACAAAGAAGCTGGTTGCCAGCAGAGACCTGTGGACATCTTAACCTCCCACTCCTGTTCTGCTGTACCATTTTAGCTTGATTTTAGTTGGTTGTGCTTTTGCTTTTAAATTCTTATAAGGAGGAATTTTAATTGTTCTATTCTTTTTTTAAATAAATCTGTTATCCCTTAAACTGGTTTTTACTCACCGTTTTAAACACACTGGTTTTACTGCTCTCCCCCGATATAAAGGACCTGTTTTAATCTTTTACCTTAAATTGGAATCATTGTAGTTTTAAGAGGTCCTAGGCCTCAGCCAAAACCTAGGTGGCGTTGTCGGCCCCCGTACACAATCCATTTTATCCATGCGCCCTTTTACATCTACACAGGGTAAGTAAATTTAAAAAAAGCAAATGTTATGTTTAAGCCTTTTCTAAGATATTTCATTCATTCATGAATTAAAACGTTAAAGTGGCATATATGTTTATCTAGTCTGCCTCATTAGTCCTTATCCATGTGTTTTAGCTAACTTAATATATATTCTGTGCGTGTTTGTGTGTGTGTGTGTGTGTGTGTGTGCGTGTGTGTGTGTGTGTGTGTGTGTGTGTGTGTGTGTGTGTGTGTGTGTGTGTGTGTGCATGCTTGTGCGTCTGTGTGTGTAACAATAAGTTACGGGAGTGAGAAATACAAGGCATCGTGGCTAACACTAATGTGACATAGTTTATGACAAATCATTTCAAGATGTTCTGTGTGAAATAGCCCTTAAAGTGTTTAAAATGGTTAGTTTGTGACTAAAACTTTATCATGAGCTGCATATAAGCTCTCGCCATATGATCCATTTTCATCATGATCAGGTTTATATTTTAAAAACCTGATATAGTTACTTTCCACCACTGAAAAAAATCTAATGCTAATATAATGTGTAACAAGCCTAAACATTACAGACATGTTCTTTTATCTGTTAGCTGCTAGGACTTACAGCTGTCCGCGCTGATGTACCGTTACCTGTTGGGACACAGATGTTGTCCGTACCGTCTCTGGTTCTGACTCTGACCACGGCAACAGTGACTCACTTCAACGCAGCGTAAAAACTCCTGAAAATAATGTCCATCTGGCAAACATATCTGTCTATGCAGTCATCTCAACCACTGAGTCCAGCAACAGGAATTAACACAAAAACAAACATTCTTTGACCAAATGTTTGTCGGTTCTTCAAAAAACAAAAAAAACCACTAAATGTTGGGTTAAATGCGTTGTAACTCGCATTACTGAGATTGTAACGGGTATAATCGTACCAACATTTTATTAGTAATGTGTAATATTACTGTGTTAGAGCCAAAAGGAATACATTACTGTAATTGCGTAACTTTTGTAATGCGTTACTCCCAATACTGGTAATGAAATATAATATTTCTCAAAATGAAAGACAGTTTCTTTAAATGGCAGATATCTGTCCAAACTGCAGCAATCTTTAACAACAGGGAATTATCATTTTGGTTGCTGGAGATGTTCTCCTTGGAGACCTCCTACACAAATACCAACTTTTCATGTTCATCCAATGTTTATACCTGAGAGTATCCAGTCTCCAGAGTGGATCCTTAAGTCCAGCCGACAGCAGCTTCACTCCTGAGTCTCCTGGATGATTGTAGCTCAGGTCCAGCGCTCTCAGATGGAAGGGGTTGGAGCTCAGAGCTGAGACCATAGAAGAACAGCCTTCCTCTGAGATCAGACAACCTGACAGACTGCAAACACACAGAACAACACATGTCACATGATCTGAGGATACCGTGGGGTTACATTAATATTATCACAGATTCTTTCTACTCACAATCAAACACCCAGTAACGTCCATCAACAATCTGACAACATTACTGGTAGCTCCCTGATTCCTGTCTATTTCAAGTTCCAACAGCAGAGTATGAAGAAAACAACATAAAATATGTTCATGGAAAGAGATTGAAACTAAATAAACACCACTGTTTGCAATCATACAAGCAGAGAATCTTAGGCACGTTACAAGTTTATCCATTAATGTAAATCAGTATTTAGGTGACCATCAGTTGAACACTGACCTGAGAGTCTCCAGTGTGCAGTGTGGACTCTGAAGTCCAGCCGACAGAAACTTCCCTCCTGAATCCTTCAGGTTGTTGTTACATAGATCCAGTTCTCTCAGACTAGAGGACTGGAAGCTGAGAACTGAGGACAGGGCTTCACAGCTTCTCTCTGACAGGTTACAGACACTCAGCCTGAAGAGACGGTAGTCAACAAGAAGATAAATATCAGTATTATTAAAATGTAAAAAAAATTGACAGGTTGAGTCTGGACTAAAAGTATTATCAAAAGAAAAAAAGATCTGATTTGCAGTTCAAGAAACTAAGACATTTTAACTCAAGAGTCAAAAAAGGATATGTTTTCAGTATAACTAAAATATAAACAGGATGGTAACTGGTGAGGCATCACTAAATCTGGTGATGTATAATCTCTTCTCAGCTCTTGTTAAAATCCTCAGTTAATTAAAATTAACTCAGGAATAGTGTGGATCAACAGAAGTACATTTCCAGGCTTTGTCCCTCGCCGTCCACCCTCTGTGTGTTCTCTAATCTGGATTAACGACAGTTCATTTGCTGCTGGTTGTCCCTCGACTTGGAAAACTCTGTACACTTCTAAAAACAACAACCTTCGAGCTGGCAAACTACATGCTCAAAATGTCAATTTTAGAACAAGATGTGGACGGTGCAACACGGCAGGCATGTTGCTTCTTTCAGGGGTTAGAGTTAGTTAGAAGCAATGTTCCCTCTAAGCTGCGCGCTTGCGCAATCGCGCACCGCTCGCACATTCTCAGTGCACAAGAAAATCTATGCAGCGCAGAGACTCAGTGAGTGACAGGTGTCCAGCCAATGATACGATACGGTTCACTTACGCTACGCAGCCAATCATAGCATTGACAGTGCTTGTGTATGTGCCCTGCCCATACGCGCCGTAGCACCGTGCAGGTTAGCTAGCTAACAACAGTGTGGCAGAGATAAGAGACGGTGACACAAATGCAAACCCCTTACCATGGCGAAACGAACGGGCAGTGACACATCCACCCACCAAGCCAAAGTAAAAAAGAAATACGGTTCTTTTAAGATGGAATGGCTGTCGGAGTATGTTGAAACAGGAGAACAAGTGGTGAAACTGGGTGAGATTTTTTCTTTTTCGAGTGAGACAGGGCTGCTCTGCAAAACATGCTACGAAGCCAAAGTAACAAGCGATTTTTCGGATGGAAAAATGTGGACTGAATGGAAGTTGGACTACCTCAAGCGTCACATTCAGCAGAAAACTCATTTGAAAGCTGTTGGAATTGTACGAAGACTCAAGATGGGACAGGCGATTGGTACATTATTGCGGGAGAGCGCAAAAGACCGGGAGAAAAGGAACGAGCTGTTGCACAAAACAAAATTTGACCCCGAGCAAGTTAAAGTTCTCATTGACAATATTTTACTGGCCATCAAAATGAATGCATCAATGCTGTCAGTTCAACAAATCCACGATCACATGGCAAAGTATGTGAGTATACCAAAAAGCTGGCAAAGACTATGCCTTTGAATTTGTGAACTCAATCAATGAGACAGTGCAGAATGAGACTATGTGCAGTGTTAAAAATGCACCTTGGCATACCCTGATGGTAGATGAGAGCACAGACATAACAGTACACAAAATGCTAGTCATATATATTAAATACAGGGAGGAAAATGATGTCAACTATAAAACTGTGTTTGGTGGCATCATCCAGCTGACAGCATGCACTGCTAAGGATATTGTGCAGGCAATAACTCAGTTTTACTCCAAACATGGACTGGACATGCAGAGAATGGTGATGCTGACCTCCGATGGTGCCGCAGTAATGCTAGGAAGACACAACGGAGTTGCGGATTTGTTAAAGCACCAAATACCACACCTAACTGAACAACATTGTGTGGCCCATAGAGAGGACTTGGGCATTGATGATGCCTGGAAAGATGTGCCTTTGATGCGAGATGTGGAAACTCTTCTTAGAACTGTATATTCCACTTTTTCTCGGTCCACTGTGAAGAGGGGCAAAATGGAAGACCTAGCAAAGATTCTTGATGAAGATACACTGTCATTCAGGGCTCTGAACGAAGTGCAATGGCTGTCGCGGCACCAAGCTGTGAATGCTGTTCTGAGGAACTACACTGTGCTTGAAGAATTCTGCAAAAGAGAATTCACTGATAACAGAGATCCAGTGGCAAAGTACTGCTCACTACTAGTGATTCAAAGTTCAAGGTTACTATCACTGCTCTGGGAGATGTTTTGGGTGAGCTAGCACAACTCTGCCTCTCTTTATAAAGACGCAACCTGACTGTGATGGAAGGGCACTGCTTTGCTCGAGCAAAGATTGACAAGTTGCGTTCCCAATACTTGGAGAAGGATGTACATTGGAGTGACCATGTCAAAGAGGCAATGGGGACCTCATCAGCTGATGGCAGAAATACTGGTGAGATTACTTTTTTTATTAGTAAGCTCTGTGATCACATGGATGCTCGTTTTCCAGAGGATGGATTAAACGAGTGGTCTGCATTTGACATTGAAGCATTGAGCTCCGACATCAGTTTTGACTATGGATCAGCAGACATTGCCACACTGGCAAAAAAGTATGAGGCCATTCTCCACCACCCACAGTATATGGAGGCCATTAACAGTCAATATGCTGAATTCAAGTACATAATGAAGCAAAAACTTAAACAGGGGTCAATCAGCACATTCTCAGATATGGTGGCTGCAGCACTCAGATGTGAGGAGCTAAAGGAGATCTTACAGCTTGTGGATATTTGTGCTACATTTAAAGCTTCCAGTGCAGATTGTGAAAGAGGATTTAGTTTAATGAATCATATCAAAACAGCATCCAGAAATTGTCTTGAAGTGGCACATTTGGACCAGCTGATGCGCATAAAGTCAAAGCAAGAAGCAGACGGAGCCATCAACCTGGACAAAGTGTACAACCACTGGAGAAGTGAGAAAGACAGACGTGAAAAATAAGGTAAAATTTAAGTCAGATTTGTGCTTATTCTAGTGACATTTATTAAGATGTGTTATTTATGGATATTAATCATTAAATGCTGTTACTACTAGATAATTTATGGGTAGTAGAAATGCTAATAAAAACAGTGTAATTAGATATTTTACAGACAAAGAGTTACAGGAATTTACACTGTATCACAAGCTACAGCACACGTCATTGTGCAAAATGTGAATGTTTTAATGTGAACAAAATGTTATGTCTGAAAGGTGTATATGTCTCATTTCTTCCAGAGCAGGAAACCTCACCCAGGCCACAACTGGACCCTCAGCCAAACCACAACTGGACCCTCACCCAGGCCAAAGCAGGACTCTTCCCATGGCCAAAGCAGGACTCTTCCCATGGCCAATGCAGGACTCTTCCCATGGCCAAAGCAGCACTCTCACATATAACATACTACACATCTCATGAACAACAAGATTTTTGTCTTTTTCATTTTAAGTGAGCCAGAGCCGGTAGCTCAGCGGTTGAGTGGTAAACCCTCGAAAATATTAAAAGTAAACTAATGGAAATTGCTGCTGTAATTTGATTCTTTTAATAAGCCATGTAACTTGCTATGATCCCAGGTGTTGAACAGGTGTGATACTGGTGTGTGGCCACAGCGTGCACAACTGATGTTGCTCACAGTGATCCTCAGTGTGCTCAGGGAGCTTGTGTGTATGCCCAGACACATGAGAAATTAGAGGGGACATTGGTTAGAAGGATTGTTAAAGATTTACAATTTCCTCTCTAACTGGGACATTTTGGGACTGATTGGTGGGATTGCTGTGGACGAAGTACACATGGCGATACGCTGGTCAGAGCCAATGAGGTTTAACCATGCTAATAACATGTCAACTAATTTAAATAGCTCACGCTACTGTATTGTGTCAACAGTTAACTTCATTCAATATTGTATGAGGAGTTTTCTTTTGTGGGGTGCAAATGTTCCACCAAAACAAGTTCCTTCCTGAGACTATTTAGCAGAGCCACCGTTGCTGCGTCCAGAGCTCAGTGCTGCCCATGACCATTGTGATGGGTTTAAATAAATGCAAACAACTAGAGAACATATTTCTCTAGTTGTTTGCATTTGTTTGCGTTGTTTTGAAAACCTTGTAACATAATATGTAACCTGATGTGACCTGAGAGTATCCAGTCTGCAGTGTGGACTCCGAAGTCCAGCCAACAGCAGCTCCACTCCTGAATCCTGCAAGTTGTTGTTACTCAGGTCCAGCTCTCTCAGACTAGAGGACTCTGAGCTGAGAACTGAGGACAGAGCTTCACAGCTTCTCTCTGACAGGTTACAGCCACTCAGTCTGGAGAGACAGTAATGAATAAAAAACAATCAAGAACTTGAAAAGCCAGCAGAGTCTTTAAGTTATGATATATGATTCCAACTATTGCTGTACTTACAAAGCTTTGTTGGAGGCTTTGACCACTGGCAGCAGCCTCAAAAGAGCCTCCTCTGAAGCACGGTATTTCTTCAGGTCAAACACGTCCAGATCTTCTTCTGATGACAGTAAGATGAAGACCAGAGCTGACCACTCAGCAGGAGACAGTTTAGCTGTGGAGAGACTTCCTGATCTCAGGGACTGTTGGATCTGCTTCACTAGAGAACGATCATTCAATTCATTCAGACAGTGGAACAGATTGATGCTTCTCTCTGCAGACAGATCCTCACTGATCTTCTCCTTGATGTACTTGACTGTTTGCTGATTGGTCACTGAGCTACTTCCTGTCTTTGTCAGCAGACCCCATAGGAGAGTCTGATTGGACTGAAGAGAAAGACCGAGGAGGAAGCGGAGGAACAAGTCCAGATGTCCATTTGGACTCTGTAAGGCCTTGTCCACAGCACTCTGGTAGAACTGTGTTGATGTTGTTTGTTCGTCTGACAGCAGGTTGACTCCAGAGTTGGCGAAGGTCAGATGGACATGAAGAGCAGCCAGAAACTCCTGAACACTCAGATGGACGAAGCAGAACACCTTGTCCTGGTACAGTCCTCTCTCCTCTTTAAAGATCTGTGTGAACACTCCTGAGTACACTGAGGCTGCTCTGATATCGATGCCACACTCTGTCAGGTCTGATTCATAAAAGATCAGGTTGCCTTTCTGCAGCTGCTCAAAAGCCAGTTTTCCCAGAGACTCCATCATCTTCCTGCTCTCTGGACTCCAGTGTGGATCTGTCTCAGCTCCTCCATCATACTTGACTTTCTTCACTTTGGACTGAACCACCAGGAAGTGGATGTACATCTCAGTCAGGGTCTTGGGCAGCTATCCTCTCTCTCTGGTCTTCAACACGTCCTCCAGAACTGTAGCAGTGATCCAGCAGAAGACTGGGATGTGGCACATGATGTGGAGGCTTCGTGATTTCTTGATGTGGGAGATGATTCTGCTGGCCTGCTTCTTATCTGTGAATCTCTTCCTGAAGTACTCCTCCTTCTGTGGGTCAGTGAAGCCTCTGACCTCTGTCACCATGTCAACACACCCAGGAGGGATCTGATTGGCTGCTGCAGGTCGTGTGGTTATCCAGAGGCGAGCAGAGGGAAGCAGATTCCCCCTGATAAGGTTTGTCAGCAGCACATCCACTGAGGTGGACTTTGAAACATCAGTCAGGATTTTAGTGTTGAGGAAGTCCAGAGGAAGTCGACACTCATCCAGGCCGTCAAAGATGAACACAACCGGGAACTCTTCAAACCTGCAGATTCCTGCTTCTTTGGTTTCACTAAAGAAGTAATGAACAAGTTCCACCAAGCTGTACTTTCTCCCTTTCAGCACATTCAGCTCTCTGAAGGTGAATGGAAATGTGAACTGGATGTCCTGGTTGGCTTTGTCTTCAGCCCAGTCCAGAGTGAACTTCTGTGTTAAGACTGTTTTCCCGATGCCAGCCACTCCCTTTGTCATCACTGTTCTGATTGGCTCATCTCTTCCAGGTGGGGTTTTAAAGATGTCTTGCTATCTGATTATTGTTTCTGGTCTGTCTGGTTTCCTGGATGCTGTTTCAATCTGTCTGACCTCATGTTCATCATTGACCCCTGAAGTCCCTCCCTCTGTGATGTAGATCTCTGTGAACATCTGATTCAGAAGGGTTGGGTTTCCTGCTTTAGCAATCCCCTCAAACACACACTGGAACTTCTTGTTTAGGTTAGATTTCAGTTTACGCTTACAAACTCCAGAACGACTTCCTGAAAGAACACACAACAAAGAAGATCAATAAGTGATTTATAAAGTCCATATTAGGGCTGTGCAATTAATTAATTAATTTTGGCTCCCAATGATCACAAAAACAGAATAATCGAGAAAAACAATTATTTAGCTCATTACATTTTGCAAGTAAACTCTTATTTTCTCTTGTGTTCTGAATGAAAAAATAAAATAGGAAAGGTATTAAGGCAACGTTCACAGTTGTGTTTTTTACTGTTTTTACTGTGATTTATTTAACTTTTTCCACTGCTTTTTAAGTTCAATAATTGCAACATCTTTCCAGAAGTCAACGAGTAATCATGTTAAATTATCGTGATTTCAATATTGACCGAAATAATCGTGATTATATATTTTTTATTCCATTGTCGAGCAGCCCTAGTACATATGAAACTTTACTTCCCCTAAAGATATAAATCCTCTTACTGCTCTGCAGACGGTCAGACAGCTCGTCCTGCTTCCTTCTCCTCAGGAACTGCAGTGTGATCTTCAGAAATGCCTCTCTGCTGCTCCTCCTCTGCTCTTCATCCTCACCATCAAACACCTCCTCACCATCCCTCTGACTCTCTGAGCATTCTGGGTAATCTGGACTCAGAACCTTCTGAAGCTTCTTCAGCTCGTTCTTCACAAACGTGATGATGTCGTCCTCCAGCAGCTGGAACAGAAGATAATATGAATCAAATCAAACTGAAATCATGGAAGCAAACATCAGATCCATGTTGGACAGACTGGCAATCCCCTGGTCTATAAAGTGCACCAGATGATTGTGAACACGATAGATGTAAAGGTAATTGTTGTATATGTACAGACCATAAAGATGGAGTCCAGGTGTGTTTGATGCTGCTGGGCAGACTGACCACTGGGAACCTCTGAGATCTCCTGGTCCACTCTGTGGAGGAATCAGGAAGAATTAGCTCACATCATTTCTGTCCACACAGAAACACACCCAAGGTAAAGGTCCTCTGACTTATGGCCCTGACCCACCAACACGATAATCAGCCGTCAGACAGTCTGGCGAGGTCAGTGACTCGAGTCTGTTCAGTGTGTTCTGTGGCGTGACGAACGGCTCTCAAAATCTGACAAAAATCTTTTAAACTGATCTTTGTCGATCTGAAATGAAGACAGATTCAGCAACTGCCTGGCCTATTTCTTGCTTAAAATGTTTAAAGAAACACGTTTCGGTGAACTATCTTCGTAAAATATGAGATCATATTCTAAATCAGGTTACGCTCTGTTGTAAAATCCAGGAGCAGCCAGACCCACGTGACGCGTTCGTCCAATCAGCTGCCAGTTTTAATTTTTTGGGCAACAATTCAGATTAGCGCCGCCTGCTGTTATGGAGATGTATTACGTCTCACGCACACGCAGAACGTATGCTCAAGTTGGCGTCGCTTCGGTGTGTTCCGAGGAACTTTTTTGATCAGCTCGTAGAGGCTGATCAGTGCGACTGCCTTTCCTCCTGACGGTCGGCTGTCGGGTTGGTGTGTCAGGGCCTTTAAAGTGTTGATTAGAACATTGAATCAGACCCTGATATTACATTTTTGGTTGTACTGCTGATCCCACTGTGATTCAACATTATATTATTATATATTATATAATATATATTATATATTTTTTCCATAATCGAGCAGCCCTATCTTTAACATTAGATGTGAGATGGTGTCAGACTTTAGTCTGTTCAGAGTCTGCTAGTGTCTGGTAGCGTTAGAGAGAGAGAGGCCGACAGAGAACGATGGCCACGTTGCAGCACTCTCTCTCCCAGTATACTGAGTAAAGTACTTCATAGAAGATCATGAGTGTGTCTCATCATCACTACAAGTTTGTGTATTTCAGGTGGTGGAGTGATGTGAGTGCTGGACAGTTAGAGATGGTGGTCTCACCTCTGAGCTTTGGTCTGGCGGTCCTGTTCCCCACACAGTGTGGTTCCTCTGTCCTCACACTGATCCATGCTGCTGAACTCAGCCTCTCATCTGCAGAGGAAACAACAGCATTTCTCATTGGCTCTTCTTGTTTTAACATCACTGTCAGTTGATGGAACTTATGGAAAAACGTACAGGTGCAGTTGATGAAAAGAAGTTTGCAGTGGGAGTGTTCATAGACCTCAGGAAAGCATTTGATACCATAGACCATGATATTATGTTGGAAAAAATGGAAAGGTTTGGAATCAGAGGTGTAGGTCTGGAATGGCTGAAGAGCTACATCAAAAATAGGAGACAGTATGTACAAGTGGGAAATGCCATGTCCAAGTTAGTTAACATCACGCGTGGCATGCCACAGGGTTCGATAATTGGACCAAAATGATTCATTATGTATATAAATGATATTTGTAATGTGTCCAATATATTGAAATATGTATTTTTTGCAGATGATACTAACATTTTCTGTACAGACGACTGTTTACAAAAGCTAATGGACAAGGTGACAGTAGAACTAGGTAAATTGAAACTGGGGTTTGATGTAAATAATTTATCTCTAAATTTGAAAAAAACTAAGTTTATGATTTTTGGAAATCGCAAAACACATTTAACAACTCATGTAAGCTTAAGGATAGAAACTGAAGAGTTAGAGAGAGTTTATGAACACACCTTTCTAGGGGTAATAATTGACCATAAAATCAGTTGGAAATCACAAGTAAACCATGTAAGATCCAAAATTTCCAGAAGCATTGGGGTGTTGAGTAAAGTCAGACACTTCCTAAATTATAGATCTATGAACACTCTCTACAGCACGCTGATACTACCATATTTAATGTACTGTGTTGAGATTTGGGGCAATGCCTGTAAAACCACTCTACAGACAGTGTGCACAGTTCAGAAAAGAGCTATAACTATACTATATTCAATTATCATACTAATTCTTTATTTCTTAAGTCAAACACACTGAAATTCATGGACCTGGTGAACCAAAATACTACGTTAGTTCTGTATAAGGCCCGAAATAATCTACTTCCCCCCAACATTCAAACCATGTTTAGAGAAAGAGAAAGGGGTTACGCCCTTAGAGGCGACCTTAATTGGAAACAACCTACCTGTAACACAGTAATGAAAAGCAGGTGCATTTCTGTGTGTTGCGTGAAGTTATGGAACGCATTGCCAAGGGAATTAAAACATATCGGGAATGTTTTTAAATTTAAAAAAGGGTTCAAAGATATGATACTAGATAAGTATAGAAATTGAGTAATATTATTGTGTGCGAAGGTGGATAGTCATGTTGATGATGATAAGTATCATTACTGTTATGGTTGTCATCATTAATTATGATATTATTTACCTTAAGGTGGCAATTGTATATAAGCACTGACCCTTAATGGGTATATGTAGGTGTGTATGTGTATATGTATGTATGTCTGTTGGTATGTATGTACGTAGGAAGATGTAGACATGTTTTGTTTTGTTTTTTTGTCTTGTCGATTTTATTCTCTTGAAAATGAGTTTGTTATTTTAAAAATGTGACAAGGGGGGGCCTTATATAAGCTGAAGCTTCCGACCCTACCCTTTGGTTACGACCAATAAAAATTCATTCAAAGTTGAATGCATCATCAGCTGCTGTAGTTCTACTCTGGACGTTTATCAACGATACCTCTGGAGCCTCAAAACGCTGACAACAGCACTTTTAAAAATGCACGACGACAAAGAGACTTGAATGTTAAACCAACAAAAATGAACTAAAAAGTAAAAGATTTGACAACAATGACTTGTAATCATTATCTGAGTTATTTAGCTTTGTCTCTGTTGAAATCTGGCTGTCGTATGAAGAGGCATTTAGCTAAAGGGTTGGGGAAAACATTAGAGATCACTGTCGAAGCTAAAGAACTCATGGAAAGAGTATTGGTGACATGGAGAGGCAGTCGTTTCCACTTGGAGATAAACGACAGTCACGTTAAAAGCTCCATTGTGTAAGAATTTCTCCCATTTAATGGTGCAATTGTATATGACAACCAACTGAATATTACTTTCTAGACCCTCCCATTCCGAGTGCGTTGTAACTCCTACGATGGCCGTCCTATTCCAAGAAGTACGACTTCGTACGTGAGTGTTCCTTCCAATGTAATAATAGTTTTACATTTTCGTTATTTTGGCACCATTTCATTTCTAACATCAGCTATCAGGATCCCAAACATATGCAAGCTAATGTTAGTAAAGTATCAGCGTGATCCTCCACCTTCAGCAGGATTTCAAATCTGCTGGCAGATCGAGTAATCTCCCCCTGGCATTCGTCACAGTGCCAGCGCGAAAGGCGGAGGTATGTCCCTCTTTGGCTAATGTATTTTAAAGATGGAGGTGCTACATGGCGGCCAGCATTCGAGCGACTCGCTCGTATGTATTCTGATTGTCAGATTCTACACTTACGAGAATAGGCGTAGGAATAGGGTTTTTGCTAATAATCAACTCAAAACATTACACAATGGAGCTTTAATGATTAGAGACACAGTAAGACAGTGGACAGCCAGGTACTTCATGTCCTATGGTCCTGTGATAAGGTCCAGGAACTTTGGACCAGGATAAATGGCAACCTATATTAGATTACAGGGACCCAGGTTCCATTCAGCCCAAAATGATTTGTTCTGGGAGATGGGTCAATCCTAAACGGGATGGATAAGCATATAAGAAGCTGGGTCCAGACTAGTTTAACCCTTTCAGGTCTAAGTTCTAGACATCATATCTTTCAGGAGAACAGTAGTGGTTTTCAGTCACATGGGGGGCGGCACAAGAACTTAAAAAAAATAAAAGTCCTCTGCGCTGCGAAGCGGTTTTCTGTTATCTATCATTTCACTGTGTGGGGAATTGGCAAATCTGCGCCCTCTGCAGCTGCAGGCACACTGCTTGCTGAGAGACGAGCATCCCGCTGCAGCCCACGGGAAGGCGGATGTCCACCCCCGCCTTCCTGCAGTGAGATGTAGCCTACTTGTGCATAGAAGCCGTTTGAGAAAGGAAAAGGGGAGGGAGGCACGGGGGACAGTTCACCTCTGGGTCTCGCAAATGGAACGGTCAGGACAAGGGGGGGAACGGGGGACCACGATCCTCCTTTAGCTCATCACTGTTATGCATGATAAGGATCTATCAGATATTTAGCCCAACTTTTGGACTGCTCTGAGGATTACACTTACTCTGCCAGTCACTGTGGCTCCAGCAGAGAGGAGCTTTTCAAAACTAAAGTTGATCAAGTCATACCTGAGGTCAACCATGTCCCAGGAACGGCTCACTGGCCTTGCCGTCATCAATTGTGTTTTCTGTTCTTAGTGCTATATTCTAATAATTAGATTCTATTTAGTGTGTCTTCACATTTGTGTGATAAAGGATTTGTGCTATTTAGAATATTTATTCTATATTTTATTTGTATATTATTCTTAATATTTTATATTATTGTTGCTCTCTGCTCTTGTTATTTTTTTAATGATTGTATATATTTTTGGCACATTTATGTATATAGTGTATATTTATTTTAAGTTAAGATAACTTATACTGTAATATTTTGTGCAAAATTGTGTTCATTGTCTTTTGAAAATGTTGGAGGTGGAGATTGTGCACTTAAAAAGTGTGTTTCCTGTTGTAATTGCAATAGTTGAATAACTGGATTCTCTTAAGTGTGTTTTTCAAATGTTCTAATGAAGGATTTGTGCAATTGAGAAATATAATTTTCTCTTTCACTTAAGTAGAAAATATAACTGTTTGTACAACAGTTGGGGGAGGGAGGCGTCATTCAATGTAGAACTGCCACTGCAGGAGAACCTGGGCTATCAGGATATGCTGCAGGGATGTACCATGAATGTATAAACTTTTATATGACTCTAGAGACAAAAGAAAAGACTAAACGGAAATTAAATCTCACAGAGAACAATGATGACTGTTCCTTTTGGCTTCTGAAAAGTGTTCTTCTAAGTGTTGGCAATCAGGGGAAACAGAAACAAACTCTGGAACTAACACAAATATTAAACTATTTAGGTTTTTTCCCATTAAAGTCCATACGCTTTTATCCAAAAAGATTAAAATAATGTAATATCTGTCTGGTATGAGACATCGGTCAGCCCGCTCGGCTTATCTTATTGGCTGAGCAAACACTCTTTCCTCTGATAAAACTGCATGTGATTGGTCAATAGCCCCATCAGTCAGCCGCCATCTTGGCTCTGCCATAGGTCTGAATCAGAAACAGCATAATTTTGGATTTTCATCCAGAAAGATGACTAAATAGCCGTTCAATCGTGGATTCATCTCTCCAATTACTCATGGAAAGTTATATATATATATATATATATAGTAATATGTATATATTTCACAATTTGTTTATTCTTTCTTCAGATATTAACTGACTCAACTAGCAACAAAAGAGAGCTCCACACACACACACACACACACACACACACACACACACACAGAGACACACACACACACACACACACACACACACACACACACACACAGACACACACACACACACACACACACACACACACACAGAGACACACACACACACACAGACACACAGAGACACACGCGCACAGACACACACACACACACACACACACAGAGACACACACACACACACACACACACACACACACAGAGACACACACACACACACACACACACACAGAGACACACACACACACACACACAGACACACAGAGACACACGCGCACAGACACACACACACACACACACACACACACACACACACACACACACACACACTAGTTATCAGATAGAGAGCTCCATATCATATATTTGTGTAATAGGGGAGGACTTCTCTCCTCTCCTGCTCTTTAAATCCTATTGTATGTATTTCATGTTATAATTACTATGATTATTAATAATGCATTATAAATAATGTAAACTAAAGTAATACCGTCACTCGGTCTCTGTGTTCCTCTCCCAGAAATCCAGACAACATGGCAGAGGATCTTTGGACAGTTGGAGTCCCCAGTCAGAGGAGTGTTAGTTTCTCTGCAGCTTTCTGCAGCTTTCTGCTCTCAAACTAAACTAACAGAGAGGTCTAAAGGTGTCAGATAGCTTAACTTACCTTCAGCTGGAGCTCCACGTGGAGAAAACTGACTGAGACACAGCCTGGGTGAAAGTGAAAGTAAACTTTAAACAGGAACCGGCCTGAACACGAGTCACATGATCATAAAGATCAGCTGGGGCACGTTCAGCCCCGACAACACGGAGCAACCCCTTTATTTACACTTTCTTTTCTTTTTTCTTTCTTTATTCAGAGTACACAAACAAACAAACAAACAAATAAGACCCATCCATAGGCGCGGACCTCTTCTTTTTTCTGTTATTCCATACTGGAATGGTATAGTAGAGAATATTCCTGGGAAGAAAGTGTGGTCCTTACCTTTCAAATACCTTGTTACTAATAAAGTGAGAGAAGTTTGGTTTGAACTAATACACAGGTGTTACCCAGCAGAATCCTTCCTTAAAAGATACAAACAGGATATTGAGTCTAACTGCTCGTTCTGTAATAGCATTGATGAAAACATATCACGTCTTTTTCTGAAATTGTCCCCATACAGTAAAATTCATATAGTATTAATCCCAGATTTTTCATTCTGCTTTAAGGATTGTTTTCTTTGGTATGTTTGACTTTGAAGCTGAAAACGAAGGTAAACACTTTATTATAAATCTTTTATTTCTATATGCTAAATACCACATGATCCATAGGAGCAAATTCAGTGGTTCTAAACCATTCTTTTCTGGTTTTATGAGTTTAGAAATTACATTGATTGTAAGAACTCTGGTTCTATATGAGTGGTGTGTGACCTCAAAGGTTTATTGATAAGGTTTTATTTTTAATTTTTTTTTTTTTTTACTTTTTCTCTGCCTACCAGCTTGTCCACTTAGGCCCATTGTGACTGTGGCTGTACCCCAGTGGTGTAGTCCAGGGTATACGCTGGTATACGGCGTATACCTACTTATTTTTCAGTCAGCATTGCGTATACCCACTTCTAAATCCCCCCTGATGCGCACCATTCAGTAATATCTGTGAGCCAGATTGCCCATTTTTTCCTCAAGGATAGTGAAGCCATGACCCACCCTCCTCTGCCTCTAATTGGCTGGTACTCGCTGCTTTCACTGATTAGATTGGTTAACTGTAGGCATGAGGACTGATGAGCCAATCAGAGGCAGAGTAGGGCGGATCATGCCGAGGAAAATATCGCTAATACCTCAGGTGCCAGTGAAAAAAAACAAAAAAAATCCTCAGGTGCCACTTGACTACGATAACGGCAGCAGACCAAACAACAGATGAAGAAATAAGACAAGCGGCGGTGTGCCACCCCAGTTGATGGAAGACATAATTCTGAGGTAAGTTTTAAGGTGGTTTCCAAATGAATCATTATTTTTAAACTACTGGCAAATTGCCAGTGGCAATATGACTGCACATTTAGAGGAGAAGAGATAACACCATGTTTGCCTCATGATAAATACATTTTACATTCATCCAGGCTGCTTGTGTGACCAGTAGTAACTACAAACTGCTCCTAATCAAGTCATGATCATTTTATAATAGTGAGCAAGTAGAAATGACAGATTTTTGGGTAAACTAAATCATAGTCTTACATGTCACTGTTTCTAAAACAGGGCTTTTTTCTGGACTACTTTTAAAAAAAAAAAAAAAAAAGGTAAAAACTGAGAGTATACCCACTTCTCCAGGGACCACTACACCACTGCTGTACCCTGTATGTTCTGTATCTGATGTAATGTTGTAGGTCATTTGTTCTGTGTATTTTGAGCTGTATTTGTCTGTAATGATCTGTATGTATAAATAAAAATAAAATAAAAAAAACATTCATAGGCGCAGGAAGGGGGGATGCAGGGGATGC
Organism: Sander lucioperca; assembly: GCF_008315115.2. Lineage (NCBI taxonomy): Eukaryota > Metazoa > Chordata > Actinopteri > Perciformes > Percidae > Sander > Sander lucioperca. The sequence continues at coordinate 26,884,729 of NC_050180.1, forward strand.
TGCAGCACCCCCTGGTGGCGAAGCTATAGAACTGCGATGACAATAAAATGACAGCTTATAAATATCTGGTTGTTGTTTCTGTTCCATGAAATTTTGTATGTCATGTTTGGGGGGTGTGGGATGAAGAGAGGGATATTTTTTGTAATTTTAAAACAACAAGCATTCCACTCAGTCAAAGAACTTACTCGATTTGTATCAGCTCTACATCCACTAACCAGAGGGCTCTTCACCGGGTGGAACAGCTGATCCACTTGTGCCTCGAATGACCAGTGTCTACTGCTGGCTCCGAAAGGTCTTTCTTTCCAAATACTTTCATACCGTTCCTCTGTTCCTCAGTCTGCCGACAGGTCGACTACATCTGGTCTGCTCACATGTTCCACCTGGTGGTTGTTGGTGAGCAGCTACTGCAGCTCCTAATGGAAATAAGATCCTTCACCCCCCTTATCTGGGACTACCACTGCAATCACACATTAATTGATTGATTGAGAAATCACATTGATATGACCTGTTACGAAGCTGATATTTTAAACATTTAAAGCATTTATTTATATTACTTTTCTTGTGCGACAGTGACAATACAGACTACAGACAAATTAACTTTCTCTGTTAAACACAAACACTGAATGATTTTTACAAACTGCTGAACCTCCTAGAACAATATTTGACATCTATGATCATTGTTTATATTTTATCTACATCAGGAGGAAATTAAAAATACTTCTCTTCTCTGGCTTCAATAATTAATAAGGGCTGTTCTGTTGCTGGATGCTCCAAATGTACCAATTATGCCAAAAGATCATTACCACCATCTACTACGTTTCTTTAACTCTTCCTGTATTAGTTTGACGGCCTGATCATTTCTTGAACAGAGCAGTAATCCCGGCTGAGTCTCATGGAAGAGAACGTGAACATCCAACACGACGTTCTGAAAGGTTTCAGACCATCTTCTGACATTAGTTGAATAGTCGGGGTCTCTGGTGTGATGCATCAGCACTAGAATGACTGGTTTACCTCCAGATGACACTGAAACACAAGAAACAGGAGACAATGGTTAGAGACAGACTTCCTGTAAAGCCCAGGCCACAGAGCTGGGCTGCGGTCCAATAGTCAAATATGCTCATGAAGGTTCTCAACAGAGTGAAATGACCCAGAAGTAGTTAAGTGGCTGCCATGATAAGAGCCGTTTCAATTGTCTAAGTGATAAGGAAAGGTTCTTCATTGCTTCCTTTGTTACCTCCTTTAGCATAGGATACACTGGACCGTCCTTTGTGAAAGGAAGGAGATAATGGTGTCCCATAAGTCCTTGTGGCAGCAACATTTAAAGCGACGCATCACCATTTTGCCATTCATAATCAATATAAGGTGTGTAGTGGCGCCCTAATCCTGTACGCACCGTGTACATTTTATTTTAGACATTGCAACAAATCTAATAGGCCTGATAATGACCATGTCCTTTGAGTGGTTTATTAAATGTTATGCTAGAACTTTCCTCTCCAACGAGTAAAATGACAGTGAGCATGTGTTAACAGAACTATGAATGAATGGATCTCTGAATCCAACGTTTTACAGCTCACTGGACACTGGTTTATCTATCAGTGATAGCTAATTAGCTGATTAATCTCCTGTCAGGAAGGGTTTGTACATATATATATATATATATATATATATGTAATGTAAAAGAAAACAGCCACACAAAAGTGTTTGTGTTCATGTTCACACGAAGAAACAGAACGTGAGCTGAAGAATCATCTGAACGTTAGTCCTGAACAAACAAAGTCTTTCTGTTACCTGAATCCTCTCTCATGGCTGCCTCCACATCTGATCCAACACGAGACGTGATTGGACAGAAGACGATGATGACGTCACATTCCTGCAGGTTTCTAGTGGTCTCCACCTTCCATGTTGATGACCATCCCACTACCTTCACTTGTTCCAGTATCACCTGATCAGCACCAAAGGTCTGACCAGTGATGACCAGGAAGACCTTCACTGTGGCTTTAGTCCCTCAAAGTCTCCATGAAGAGGTCTTTGCTGAAAGATGAACAAACTTGTTAACATTTATACATTTTAAAAGGTAAAATAACCTGGTAGTAAAATGACTCTCATCTTTGTTACCAGACTCAGATCTCTGTGAGTTTTTTGGTCCTAATGAGAAATAAAGTAGAATATACTGTCAGAACCAGATTAATTAATGAACTGTTGCTGTACAAAGGCCAAGTTTGACTGATCGACTGTGTAAAACATAATCTAAGAACAGTTTTAATTAAAATATTGTTAATTTCACTCATTGTGTAATGTGTTAACAGTCAGTCTCCTATTCAAACAGAGCTGTGTAGCTCCACTGATTCTCCACCTCTAAGGAAAACTCTGAGTCTGTAAATCTGAATGAAGGATTATGTTAGCGGCCTAAATACAGCAGTGTGATGTTGCTCCCTCTTCCCCTGGACAGTAACCAAGATATAAAGAGGTTAAAGAAATATAGATGGTAACCTTTGTTAGATTTCTGCAAAATAAAAGTGAACATTTGGTGTAGATCCTTCTGGTCAGGTGGAGTTTTTTCCATCAAACGTTGAGCAGCTGCAGCACAACATAAAAGTCTCATTAGTTAATCAATCACATCTTCATATCTTTATTATGTTATTTGATTAGGCTTAAGGGTATTTTTAAGAGTTAAGGTTTCAATATTCATATACAGTAATATTTGTAAAAAATATATGGAGATACAACAAGAATTATAAATAATTGTACTTTTGAAACATTCTCCTGACATCACATCTTTCAGTTTGTCTAGTTCCATCTGCAGGTTGATCTGGTCCTCAGTCTATAGAACTGAAAACTACTAAACAGAAAGTATAACAAAGTAAATTATATATATATATACTGTATATACACACTCTCACCATAACATATCAGGATAGCTCATACTTCAATCAAAGAGATATTTACAGCAAGTACAGAATAAAACATGCCAGCCATTAGAAACTGTTTGTTTCCTCATTTCACACACCTACACATAGCTGCACTTCCTAAATTATTGCTCCACCCTGTGTTCAATTTCAGAAGTACATTTGTAAACATATATTCACCTCATGTTTCAGATGGCATTTTCTTTTACAGTTTTCTTAATTCTTTGTAATAATCATTATTTCAAATGTTATTTGACATGTGACTCTCTATAGAGAAGATTAATGTCCTTCAAGGTTCTGGACACCTTGAAGGACATTAATGTTTACATGCTAAAGTTTCTCCACTTTATAATGGAGGTGATTCTGGAGAGAACATAACCTCCGATATAAACCGATGGAAACAGAAAACAGCAGACAACGCCACCCTACAGGCTGAGAATAACCCACTGAAGGGGGATAAATGTACCTACTGCACAACACACCTCATACGTAAACAACATTATAGGTTGATTTCCAAAGACTCCTAAAACATCACGTACAACCGTTCCATTGACTGACTCACGGTGGAGGTGTAATCATGTGACCATTCTATTCAACATAACAGGCGCAGTTAACAATGTGATACTTAAGTTTAGGCAACAAAAGTACTTTCTTTGGGTTAATAAAACATCAGGGATTGGCTTAAAATGAGTCATATAGGGAGGACTTAACGTAACTTAATGTATACTACGTGGCATAAAACTCACGCTTTGGCTACATTGACACGTAACGTAGCGGACCTTTCGTGTAGCGGATGTGCCGCTGTATGTGCCGTTGTATGTATCTTTAACAATCTCCACCTGCAGCACCACACGGTGAGGATTGTGTGAGTCACAGCGAGATGGAGAGTTTTTTCTTAGGGATTGTTGTTGTTTCTTCAGTTTTTGGAGCCGGTACAGGGCTGTGAAACATTAATCTACTGAATGAAACTGCCAATACAAAACATTAAATTTGATTAATAACTAAACCCCAACATTATCTGTAAATACCACTGCTAAACAGAGTTACATTGTGGTGTAGAGAGACACATTTACAAGTTCCAAGTAGTATAAATAAATATAAATGTAATGTATTTACATAAAGTTAATTTATTGGTGGACAGAGAATTACCATTTCTACATCATGATGGATTTTCAGTATTTAAACTAATTGTGAGCTACTTGGTGCAGCCAGTGAAGGAGCTGAGCTCTGATTGGCTGAGTCCTCTCTGCAGTTACAGGAATCAGGACTACACAGAGACTCACACAGGAAGTTAACTAACCTC